>NC_086325.1:73528815-73828815 GCF_036172605.1 Pelobates fuscus | reverse complement strand
TTCTTATTTCCTTACGCTCTTAATAACATACTACTAGTCATGGGCAAAGTGACCCTACTCTCACTCTGTTTATACAACCAGTGCCTACGTCTCAACTCTAGCCTGTTAACCGTCTATGAGCCAGCACTAGCACTGGGTTTCTCTAGCTTGAATAATTAATATAAAATGTGCAGAACAAGCTCTACTGTTTTGGGTTCACGCTATATGTTTACAAATGTTTATGTTGCTTAACAGTATGAAATGCTGTCATGTCCCATCCATGCACAACCAAAAAAAAACTGGGGTCAGCACAATCACAGCAAGGGTTACTCTAACCAAAACCAGTGTTTTCTTAAAAAAAATGTTTTTTGGTTTGAATTACCCTTTAACTATTGTCTGTTTACTGCATAATGAACAATTGTCTTATATGTCATACTGCTGTCTTATATGTCATACAATTGTTTTATATGTCATACTGCTATGTGCATTCTGATATTGAATTCAATTGAAAAAGTAAAGATGAATGATTGAGTGGATTATTTTACAATCTAAGCTACACATTTAAATGTTCAGACTTTAAAAAAACAAACAAACAAAAAAAATGTTCTGTTTAATTTAAAATGCCCTATTGGCACAGTTTTTAGCCACACCCCTCCTCCCCCAAATTTAGCAATAAAATCGGAAATGGAATCAAGCCCTGGGTGGAGCTCCCAAACCTTTCACGCCTCTTCCAATGTTACCAAGGAATTTGCATGGTCCAATCAAAGGCTTCTCATAGAGATTGATCGGACCTTTTTGCGGGCTCAGAGCACACACGTGCAATCGGATCTGGCGAGGGGAGGGAAGAAAGGAGTGGAGAGGAGATTAAGCAAAAAAGAATGATATCTGTTATGGAGGAAGGGGTGAAGCCTACTAGGCAGACGCTGATAACATCTTTTGTCAGCATGCTGTGTTTGCTGATGACAGGTGTATTTTATGCACAGAATTGATTTTTGGCAACCTAGAACAGAGTTCCAAGCTGCCTACTTCATGCGTGCCTCAGAGGTATAACTAGTCCCCGGCACAAAAGTGATCAAGCCTTTGGATGTGCAACGTTTCAAACAGAAATAATGCAAATACAGACTCTTGCCACCATGACCACTTCAAATCACTGAAGGGACCATGGTGGTTGGAGTAACCCTTTAAATGATTTTGCATGCAACATTGTTAGCATTAAAACAAAAAACTCTGCAAAGTAAAGTAAGCAGAGACAAAGATAAACACTACATGCAGAGTGTTTAAAAAGTCTCATTACATGCCTCAATGTGCTAAACAGGTGACAGAACTGTAGGCACTGACTGTGCAATGTTGCTGAGGCATGCAAATTCTCACAATTCTAAACTTGGAAAAGTAAAAACACAGGCGAGACAGAATATGCAATACAAAAGAAAAGAGAAACATGCAGAACAATAATGTAAATATGCATGACAGTAACACACTCACAAGGAATGGCGAATAAGCAAGTTCATAGCTTATGGCAATTCGCGGTAAGATTAGAAGGCATACATTTTCTGATCCTCATTCCTGGAACATGCTGGCATGATCTGAAAGAGAGAGGCACCACAACTGTGTGTAATAATGTTTATGAATGAGTAAGCAAGTAAAATAAACTATATGGGTTTAGTTTGAACAACTGCATAAATACTTGTGCGGGTTTCAACCTGCCAAGAGTATCCATGGCAACAACGTAACACATTATACATTTAATTACTTGCTTGTTATATTATGATATTTGCAATTACCTTGTTAATTTTCTCACAGTTTAGTAAATGAGCTCAAATTTTCCTTAAATTTTATTAGCTCTTATAAACTGACCAGAGTTCCCACACCCTCTAAAATAAAGAGAATTGAAAGAAATGCTACTGACAAAATTTGTTTGTATCAAAGACAAAGATAACCTTTATTGTTCTGTCTTGTATTATTGAATTGAATTACACCATTATTTCACAGGGATAAGCATTAGATTATGATAATGGTGTAATTCAATTCAATAATACAAGACAGAACAATAAAGGTTATTTACAAAAAAATATGTTTGGAATTCACAAAGAAATTGCAAATAATTTTAGGCCTGAATTTTGGGAGGAAAAAAATCACCATGTCAGCCATGTTGACAGAACAACTATTTCGGCGGCAAAGTGAAATTCCCTGGATGAGTTAGGATTAAGTGCTCCAAAGTCTTAGTTTTGAAAAACTGTTCCTGGTAGAATTTGTGATTGTGGTTGCTACTATTGTTGTCTTTTTGTATTTATTTTTTACTTTATACACATGCATATTATTTATATGATATGAGAAATATTATATAGACATTTAGAGAGATAATACATAACAATTAAACATGTTTTATGAGAAAATAATGCCACGGAGGGTTTCTGAAGACACAATGAACAATGACTGAAATCTTCTCCCACCACTCTTCATCATATGCCTTACCAATAACTTACAGGGACACTATAGTCACCAGAACAACTACAGCTTTTCATAGAAAAGGCAGTGTTTACATTGCCCTCTAGGGACACCTCTAGTGGCCACTCCTCAGATGGACACTCAATGTGCTTCCATGGGCAGTGCCATTCAGTGTCTCCACCCTCTGCATGGAGACACTGAACTTTCCTAATAGAAATGCATTGAATCAATGCATCTCTATAAGGAGATGCTGATTGGTCATGCTGGAATTTGCCCCCGCCCTCGTCCCACCTCCTTGCCGATTTCAGCCAATCCAATGCTTACACCATGGGAAAGCATTGGATCGTCTAAAATCATAAATTCGGATTATGTCAGCCGGGACCGCTGACCCGCACAAAATAAGGTCTGTTTTATTACCTTTTAAGGGCGGAAAGGGGGGGCAGACAGACAGACCCACACAGATACACACTCACACAAAAAATCATATACATACTGCCACACAAACACTCTACAAGAAACACACACACACACTGAGCTACAGATATACACATTTACACATATTTATATAGTGACAATATATTCCACGGTGCTGTACAATAGGTCAACAAGACAAGCCCCTGATTCTCTTCTTGCTGACATCATCAGAAATTATGATTTTTAGCAATTCAATGCTTTCCCATACTGATATATTGTTTTCTCACTACTCAATATAACCCTACAGGACCAGTCATGAAGGGAGTCACTCTTTCCATAGTGTGGTGTGCTCTTCTAGACACGTTGCTTGGTATTAAAATGGAACTGTTGCTTCCAGAGAAGTGACAGCGCCTGGTTTCTTCACCTCAGTAAACATTATTACAGCATTTACTAGGGAGAATAAAGCAGCGGAGGGAAGAAATAAATTTAGTCACCTGTGCTGCACTTCGCTGTCCCATGATGCTATAGATGTGCTCTTGCACACGCAGTCATCAATGTGGATAATCCGTAAAAGGCTGGCACACATGCAGTTTTCTCCAACAGTGAAATAGTGCATGTGACGAACTGGACCTCGTCACGGGTTCTTGGAAGGGCATACTTGCCAGCCTCTTGCCCTGTGACTATGACCCCTGGATTAAACCATGATTGAAAACACCAATCGTGCCTTTTTGTACTTGTATGGCCACAATTCGAACTTTCGAGGCAGCACTTCGAACTCCCGAACCCATTTGAAGTGCCATTCGACCACAAGGTGGCGCCCATCTTGTTCGCATGGACCATAAACCGCAAATAGACTTCAGGGTGACTTAGCCGCTAATGCCCTGGATTTAGCCACGATTCTATGGAACTATTTTCGGCTATGGGACCATGCCTGCGGTCGGTAAAAAACATGACTTCCATAAAATTTCTAAACCCCTGAACTGATCTGGGTGATTTTTGGATATGTTGGTCACCCAGATCAGGGCTATCAGAGGATGTAGGGGATATTGTGTTTTTTGGGGTACGTTTGGGGTTTTGTAAAACATATGATCTTTAATTGTATGTTAATACAGTAATTAACTCAATTATCTCACAAGCAGAGGGGAGGGATTGTAAGCCATGTGTGGGAGTGCCTTAGATTGTAACTCTATTGTTATTGGTTTGTGTCACTGTCC
Organism: Pelobates fuscus; assembly: GCF_036172605.1. Taxonomy (NCBI): domain Eukaryota; kingdom Metazoa; phylum Chordata; class Amphibia; order Anura; family Pelobatidae; genus Pelobates; species Pelobates fuscus. The sequence goes on along the minus strand of NC_086325.1, from coordinate 73,824,763 downwards.
CCAACAAGGTCCATGTGGGCGTACACCTTGCATGGGGATTGTCATAAAAGGCCAGTGAGGCACCATTAAAATTGAGTTCCTGCTTAACCCTCAACACGCAGCCTGGTCTGATGATTGTAGGGAATCTCCCTACCACTAGCTCTTATAAGAGCTTCACAGCTATACTCTCTTGGAGGAGAGGCCTTCCCACTGAGTCCCTGGATCCAGGAGTTTGGTCCAGGGCGTGAAGGGACGGCGAGACCCCAACCAAGCTGCGGCGGTTCGTGGGTCTACGGTGCTTATGGTCCTCAGCGTCAGCTAGGAAGCATTGATTAGCAGAGGTACCCAGTCGGGGTGCCAGATGATCCGTCACGGTGCGTATGTGCATGAGTTAAGTAATTTGCATGCTTTGCCTGTAAATTACTTAAACCCTGGTGGTGCCTTACAAAGCACATCAATTAAAGTAAAAACATCTGTAAAGAATAATAAAAAAAGGACAAAAATAGCAATGGATGCAGTGTGTGTTTAGTGAATGCAGTGTATGTGTAATGGATGAAGTGTATGTAATGGATGCAGAGTGTGTGTTCGTGTAGTGTGTAGTGAATACAGAGTATGTTTTTGTGTAGTGGGTGTAGTGTGTAGTGAATACAGAGTGTGTTTTTGTGTAGTGGAGGCAATGTGTGTATAGTCAATGCAGAGAGTGTTTGTGTAATGGTGGATACAGCTGTAGTTTGTGTAAATTTGTTGGGTAGGGTAGGGGCTGCATTCTGTAAGGAAAAAAGCTTATTTAAAAAAATATATATATATTTTAATAAATCACATTTTATTCCCTCCTCCCTGCCTCTTACCTGTGGCCAGGGAGAGGGGGGATTATACTCCCTGGTGGTCTGGTGGCATTGTGCAGGCTGCCAGGCACAGTCTAGTGAGGAGGGGGCCCAGAAAATGCCATCTATAGTTTACAGCAGCTCCTCTCTCCAACTCTGGCGAGCCTGGCATGGGTGCCACGCGGAGCATTAAACATGGTAACCCGCGGCAACTCAATGGTAATCGTCATCACGCCCTGATGGCGGCCTATAATCCATCTCTGATCCTACGCATAATCCAACCCGGATCCTCTCCATAACCCTACTCACAATCCTACATATAATCCAACCCGAATCCTCTCCATAACCCTACGCACAATCCTACATATAATCCAACCCGAATCCTCTCCATAACCCTACGCACAATCCTACATATAATCCAACCCGAATCCTCTCCATAACCCTACGCACAATCCTACATATAATCCAACCCGAATCCTCTCCATAACCCTACGCACAATCCTACATATAATCCAACCCGAATCCTCTCCATAACCCTACGCACAATCCTACATATAATCCAACCCGAATCCTCTCCATAACCCTACTCACAATCCTACATACAGGGAGTGCAGAATTATTAGGCAAATGAGTATTTTGGCCACATCATCCTCTTTATGCATGTTGTCTTACTCCAAGCTGTATAGGCTCGAAAGCCTACTACCAATTAAGCATATTAGGTGATGTGCATCTCTGTAATGAGAAGGGGTGTGGTCTAATGACATCAACACCCTATATCAGGTGTGCATAATTATTAGGCAACTTCCTTTCCTTTGGCAAAATGGGTCAAAAGAAGGACTTGACAGGCTCAGAAAAGTCAAAAATAGTGAGATATCTTGCAGAGGGATGCAGCACTCTTAAAATTGCAAAGCTTCTGAAGCGTGATCATCGAACAATCAAGCGTTTCATTCAAAATAGTCAACAGGGTCGCAAGAAGCGTGTGGAGAAACCAAGGCGCAAAATAACTGCCCATGAACTGAGAAAAGTCAAGCGTGCAGCTGCCAAGATGCCACTTGCCACCAGTTTGGCCATATTTCAGAGCTGCAACATCACTGGAGTGCCCAAAAGCACAAGGTGTGCAATACTCAGAGACATGGCCAAGGTAAGAAAGGCTGAAAGACGACCACCACTGAACAAGACACACAAGCTGAAACGTCAAGACTGGGCCAAGAAATATCTCAAGACTGATTTTTCTAAGGTTTTATGGACTGATGAAATGAGAGTGAGTCTTGATGGGCCAGATGGATGGATTGGTAAAGGGCAGAGAGCTCCAGTCCGACTCAGACGCCAGCAAGGTGGAGGTGGAGTACTGGTATCATCAAAGATGAGCTTGTGGGGCCTTTTCGGGTTGAGGATGGAGTCAAGCTCAACTCCCAGTCCAACTGCCAGTTTCTGGAAGACACCTTCTTCAAGCAGTGGTACAGGAAGAAGTCTGCATCCTTCAAGAAAAACATGATTTTCATGCAGGACAATGCTCCATCACATGCGTCCAAGTACTCCACAGCGTGGCTGGAAAGAAAGGGTATAGGGGTCTTGTTCACCTGATCTGAACCCCATTGAGAACCTGTGGTCCATCATCAAATGTGAGATTTACAAGGAGGGAAAACAGTACACCTCTCTGAACAGTGTCTGGGAGGCTGTGGTTGCTGCTGCACGCAATGTTGATGGTGAACAGATCAAAACACTGACAGAATCCATGGATGGCAGGCTTTTGAGTGTCCTTGCAAAGAAAGGTGGCTATATTGGTCACTGATTTATTTTTGTTATGTTTTTGAATGTCAGAAATGTATATTTGTGAATGTTGAGATGTTATATTGGATTCACTGGTAAAAATAAATAATTGAAATGGGTATATATTTGTTTTTTGTTAAGTTGCCTAATAATTATGCACAGTAATAGTCACCTGCACACACAGATATCCCCCTAAAATAGCTATAACTAAAAACAAACTAAAAACTACTTCCAAAAATATTCAGCTTTGATATTAATTAGTTTTTTGGGTTCATTGAGAACATGGTTGTTGTTCAATAATAAAATTAATCATCAAAAATACAACTTGCCTAATAATTCTGCACTCCCTGTATAATCCAACCCGAATCCTCTCCATAACCCTACTCACAATCCTACATATAATCCAACCCGAATCCTCTCCATAACCCTACTCACAATCCTACATATAATCCAACCCGAATCCTCTCCATAACCCTACTCACAATCCTACATATAATCCAACCCGAATCCTCTCCATAACCCTACGCACAATCCTACATATAATCCAACCCGAATCCTCTCCATAACCCTACTCACAATCCTACATATAATCCAACCCGAATCCTCTCCATAACCCTACTCACAATCCTACGCATAATCCAACCCGAATCCTCTCCATAACCCTACTCACAATCCTACATATAATCCAACCAGAATCCTCTCCATAACCCTACGCACAATCCTACATATAATCCAACCCGAATTCTCTCCATAACCCTACTCACAATCCTACATATAATCCAACCCGAATCCTCTCCATAACCCTACTCACAATCCTACGCATAATCCAACCCTAATCCTCTCCATAACCCTACTCACAATCCTACGCATAATCCAACCCGAATCCTCTCCATAACCCTACTCACAATCCTACGCATAATCCAACCCGAATCCTCTCCATAGCCCTACTCACAATCCTACATATAATCCAACCCGAATCCTCTCCATAACCCTACTCACAATCCTACGCATAATCCAACCCGAATCCTCTCCATAACCCTACTCACAATCCTACGCATAATCCAACCCGAATCCTCTCCATAGCCCTACTCACAATCCTACATATAATCCAACCCGAATCCTCTCCATAACCCTACTCACAATCCTACGCATAATCCAACCCAAATCCTCTCCATAACCCTACTCACAATCCTACATATAATCCAACCCGAATCCTCTACATAACCCTACGCACAATCCTACATATAATCCAACCCGAATCCTCTCCATAACCCTACGCACAATCCTACATATAATCCAACCCGAATCCTCTCCATAACCCTACGCACAATCCTACATATAATCCAACCCGAATCCTCTCCATAACCCTACGCACAATCCTACATATAATCCAACCCGAATCCTCTCCATAACCCTACGCACAATCCTACATATAATCCAACCCGAATCCTCTCCATAACCCTACTCACAATCCTACATATAATGCAACCAGAATCCTCTCCATAACCCTACTCACAATCCTACATATAATCCAACCCGAATCCTCTCCATAACCCTACGCACAATCCTACATATAATCCAACCCGAATCCTCTCCATAACCCTACTCACAATCCTACATATAATCCAACCCGAATCCTCTCCATAACCCTACTCACAATCCTACGCATAATCCAACCCGAATCCTCTCCATAACCCTACTCACAATCCAACCCAAATCCTCTCCATAACCCTACTCACAATCCTACGCATAATCCAACCCGAATCCTCTCCATAACCCTACTCACAATCCTACATATAATCCAACCCGAATCCTCTCCATAACCCTACTCACAATCCTACATATAATCCAACCCGAATCCTCTCCATAACCCTAGCACAATCCTACATATAATCCAACCCGAATCCTCTCCATAACCCTAGCACAATCCTACATATAATCCAACCCGAATCCTCTCCATAACCCTACTCACAATCCTACATATAATCCAACCCGAATCCTCTCCATAACCCTACTCACAATCCTACATATAATCCAACCCGAATCCTCTCCATAACCCTACTCACAATCCTACGCATAATCCAACCCAAATCCTCTCCATAACCCTACTCACAATCCTACGCATAATCCAACCCGAATCCTCTCCATAACCCTACTCACAATCCTACATATAATCCAACCCGAATCCTCTCCATAACCCTACTCACAATCCTACATATAATCCAACCCGAATCCTCTCCATAACCCTACTCACAATCCTACATATAATCCAACCCGAATCCTCTCCATAACCCTGCTCACAATCCTACATATTATCCAACCCGAATCCTCTCCATAACCCTACGCACAATCCTACATATAATCCAACCCGAATCCTCTCCATAACCCTACGCACAATCCTACATATAATCCAACCCGAATCCTCTCCATAACCCTACTCACAATCCTACGCATAATCCAACCCGAATCCTCTCCATAACCCTACTCACAATCCTACGCATAATCCAACCCGAATCCTCTCCATAACCCTACGCACAATCCTACATATAATCCAACCAGAATCCTCTCCATAACCCTACTCACAATCCTACATATAATCCAACCCGAATCCTCTCCATAACCCTACTCACAATCCTACGCATAATCCAACCCGAATCCTCTCCATAACCCTACTCACAATCCTACGCATAATCCAACCCGAATCCTCTCCATAACCCTACTCACAATCCTACGCATAATCCAACCCGAATCCTCTCCATAACCCTACTCACAATCCTACGCATAATCCAACCCGAATCCTCTCCATAACCCTACTCACAATCCTACGCATAATCCAACCCGAATCCTCTCCATAGCCGTACTCACAATCCTACATATAATCCAACCCGAATCCTCTCCATAACCCTACTCACAATCCTACGCATAATCCAACCCGAATCCTCTCCATAACCCTACTCACAATCCTACGCATAATCCAACCCGAATCCTCTCCATAACCCTACGCACAATCCTACATATAATCCAACCCGAATCCTCTCCATAACCCTACGTACAATCCTACATATAATCCAACCCGAATCCTCTCCATAACCCTACGCACAATCCTACATATAATCCAACCCGAATCCTCTCCATAACCCTACGCACAATCCTACATATAATCCAACCCGAATCCTCTCCATAACCCTACGCACAATCCTACATATAATCCAACCCGAATCCTCTCCATAACCCTACTCACAATCCTACATATAATGCAACCAGAATCCTCTCCATAACCCTACTCACAATCCTACATATAATCCAACCCGAATCCTCTCCATAACCCTACGCACAATCCTACATATAATCTAACCCGAATCCTCTCCATAACCCTACTCACAATCCTACATATAATCCAACCCGAATCCTCTCCATAACCCTACTCACAATCCTACGCATAATCCAACCCGAATCCTCTCCATAACCCTACACACAATCCTACGCATAATCCAACCCGAATCCTCTCCATAACCCTACTCACAATCCTACGCATAATCCAACCCGAATCCTCTCCATAACCCTACTCACAATCCTACGCATAGTCCAACCCGAATCCTCTCCATAACCCTACTCACAATCCTACATATAATCCAACCCGAATCCTCTCCATAACCCTACTCACAATCCTACATATAATCCAACCCGAATCCTCTCCATAACCCTACGCACAATCCTACATCTAATCCAACCCGAATCCTCTCCATAACCCTACGCACAATCCTACATATAATCCAACCCGAATCCTCTCCATAACCCTACTCACAATCCTACATATAATCCAACCCGAATCCTCTCCATAACCCTACTCACAATCCTACATATAATCCAACCCGAATCCTCTCCATAACCCTACTCACAATCCTACATATAATCCAACCCGAATCCTCTCCATAACCCTACTCACAATCCTACATATAATCCAACCCGAATCCTCTCCATAACCCTACGCACAATCCTACATATAATCCAACCCGAATCCTCTCCATAACCCTACGCACAATCCTACATATAATCCAACCCGAATCCTCTCCATAACCCTACGCACAATCCTACATATAATCCAACCCGAATCCTCTCCATAACCCTACTCACAATCCTACGCATAATCCAACCCGAATCCTCTCCATAACCCTACTCACAATCCTACGCATAATCCAACCCGAATCCTCTCCATAACCCTACTCACAATCCTACATATAATCCAACCCAAATCCTCTCCATAACCCTACTCACAATCCTACATATAATCCAACCCGAATCCTCTCCATAACCCTACGCACAATCCTACATATAATCCAACCCGAATCCTCTCCATAACCCTACGCACAATCCTACATATAATCCAACCCGAATCCTCTCCATAACCCTACGCACAATCCTACATATAATCCAACCCGAATCCTCTCCATAACCCTACGCACAATCCTACATATAATCCAACCCGAATCCTCTCCATAACCCTACTCACAATCCTACGCATAATCCAACCCGAATCCTCTCCATAACCCTACTCACAATCCTACGCATAATCCAACCCGAATCCTCTCCATAACCCTACTCACAATCCTACATATAATCCAACCCGAATCCTCTCCATAACCCTACTCACAATCCTACATATAATCCAACCCGAATCCTCTCCATAACCCTACTCACAATCCTACATATAATCCAACCAGAATCCTCTCCATAACCCTACTCACAATCCTACATATAATCTAACCAGAATCCTCTCCATAACCCTACTCACAATCCTACATATAATCCAACCCGAATCCTCTCCATAACCCTACGCACAATCCTACATATAATCCAACCCGAATCCTCTCCATAACCCTACGCACAATCCTACATATAATCCAACCCGAATCCTCTCCATAACCCTACTCACAATCCTACGCATAATCCAACCCGAATCCTCTCCATAACCCTACTCACAATCCTACGCATAATCCAACCCGAATCCTCTCCATAACCCTACTCACAATCCTACATATAATCCAACCCGAATCCTCTCCATAACCCTACTCACAATCCTACATATAATCCAACCAGAATCCTCTCCATAACCCTACTCACAATCCTACATATAATCCAACCAGAATCCTCTCCATAACCCTACTCACAATCCTACATATAATCCAACCCGAATCCTCTCCATAACCCTACGCACAATCCTACATATAATCCAACCCGAATCCTCTCCATAACCCTACTCACAATCCTACGCATAATCCAACCCGAATCCTCTCCATAACCCTACTCACAATCCTACATATAATCCAAGTCTTAAACCCACCTCTCAAGGGATTCCCTTTGCTGATGTCAGTACTAGGGAGACCTCCCCAGGATCAGAAAACACCCTGGGGTTCTCCCTTACACAGGGTGGGCAATGCCAGGCTGGATGGGGGACATTATATTTATTAAACGCATTGATGGTAAATCCATTTTAATCCCAGAGGTCCTTGGTATCAGCTGGGACTTAACCCCTGCTGGTACCATTACTGCATGACGGTCTATGCCGTCAGTGGCCATGGAAACCCTGCACTGCATGACGGCACAGACCGGCATGTGGTCCTTGCGTGGCAGCAGTGACAATCAGCTGAGCACAGCAGTCAGTGTCCCAGTCACAGTATCCCCGCCCTGTGTGTGCATACGGTACTCAGTGCTCTGCCCGGAACCTTGCTGCTCCTGTCTATGTTTCCGATAGGACTGTTTTGAATCGTGCACAGCGGCGGGCGGAGCGCTTTCCCGGTGACCCTGCTGCGGCTGTCAAGGGCCGAGCTCCGGTTCATCATCATGGCGGCGGCGGAGGAGAGCGGATGGACGTACTGATGACCGTCCGGAAGATCGCCTCGATCTGTACGATGGTGAGAGGACATGATCAGGGTGCACCAGGGGGAGGGGGGTGGATGGAGATAGGATATCAGGGGGGCTGAAAGCATCCCATACAGAAAATACAGGGGGGGATTCGGTTTAATAGGAGAGAAGGAGGATACTATGTGTTACCTTTCAAAAATAAACCCAAGGCTTGTGTATAGGGTTTGGGGAGGCAGAGGAAAGGGTGTGGACCAAAATAACTGCCAAAGGATTATGGGAGTTGTAGTTCTACATTAATTGGGACTCTACCATAGGCTTGCAGAGCAGGATGGGGTTTGTCGTTCTACCTTTTGGCCATCCCTGACTGGTGACTATTATAGAACAGTGGGTCAGGTGGTAATGTCTTACTATACATTATTACCCTGTTGTGGCTTATAGTGATAGGAGTGTCTTACTATACATTATTACCCTGTTCTGGCTTAGTGTCTTACTATACCTTATTAGCCTGTTCTGGTTTAGTGTCTTACTATACCTTATTACCCTCTCGTGGCTTGTAGTGATAGAAGTTTTTTACCCCACATTAGTTATAGATCTACAGGCACCCCATCAATCTATAACTAATTTATATTTGTCACTCCATCTTTCTACTAGTTTCCTCAAAAATAGGACTTACCCAGCTCCTAAACCGTGGCTTTTCTGTTGCATCACTGCTAACGCAGAAGTGAATACCTGCATCAACTGTCCAACACTGGATGGCAACAATAGGCTAAGAGTGCTGGGGCCATTATTCAGATGTCAGGAGAGCCACGCGTTTTGTCAAACTGCTCAAAATTGTCACAAACCTCGGCGACAGCACCCAAAGACTCTACATCATAACCACTTCAATCAGCTATAGCTTTGGGTGTTCTGAGTGGAGTTTTAAAGGAGCATTATAGGCACCCAGGCCACTTCATCTCATTGAAATGGTCTGGGTGCACAGACCCCATCCCATTAACTCTGCAATCTCTAATATTGCAGTTTCAGAGAATGTTTATATTGCAGTGTTAAAGGGACACTCTAGGCACCCAGACCACTTCTGCTCATTGGAGTGGTCTGGGTGCCAACTCCCACTACCCTTAACCCTGCAGCTGTAATTATTGCAGTTTTTTTATAAACTGCAATAATTACATTGCAGGGTTAACTCCACCTCTAGTGGCTGTCTACTAGACAGCCACTAGAGGTCACTTCCTAGTTTCTAGCACAGGTTTCTGTGTGAGGACCTCCAGCGTCGCTCAAAACCCCATAGGAAAGCATTGAAATTATTTTTCAATGCTTTCCTATGGGGAGACGTAATGCGCATGCGCGGCATTTCCGCGCATGCGCATTACGTCTCCTCGGCCGGTGGGCGAGATCAGTCTCGCCCACCGGCCGACGCAATCACTGGGAGGAGGGTCGCGGAGGCGGAGACAGCGGCGAGGGACATCGCCGCTGTCCCAGGTAAGTGACTGAAGGGGTTTTCACCCCTTCAGTAACCGGGGATTGGGGGGTGGGAGGGAGAGGGACCCTCCAGTGCCAGAAAAACGGATCGTTTTTCTGGCACTGGAGTTTCCCTTTAAGACTGCCTCTCATAGCTGTCTACTAGACATGTACACTGAGCTTAACTCCATGAAACTACGCTGGATGTCCTAACGCTGTGCTTGTGGACATCCAGTTTTTTCAAATTCCCCATAGGATGTTGGAGATGGAGCAAGTGTCGAAGGTCCTCGGCACTGGAATAAGGTAGGTGTTTAAAGGGTTTTGAACCCTTTAACTGCCTTGGTATGTTGAGGGGAGTCAGAGGGACTCTATAGTGTTGTAGTGTTTTTAAAGAATCAAGATCAACCTTGAAACCCATTCTTTTATGCTGTTGATCCAAAAGAATTATCATACTTTGCAAAACTCTGTCACGATGCCAATGCACCCCATTTTTGGCAGGTCCTATACTAGCAACCTAATGCCTGCTTTAGAGATTAATGGGATACTATAGTGCTAGGAATACAAAGTTGTATTCTTAGCACTATTACTCCTGCTCCCCCCCCCCCCCCTTGTATTTATTCAATTCCAGCATCAAGGATTGGTGCTCTGTCCTCTCTGACATCAGCTGATGGGGGAGGGGCATTAATGTGCCTTTGTGACAAACACCGCAAGTGCATTAGGCCCTCCCCTTAGGAAAGCATTGAACCACTGCTTTCCTATGGGGAATTGACTGACGCTGAATGTCCTCATGCAGGTCGTGAGGACGTGCAGTGTCAGTTAGGTGACCAAAAGTGGCCTAACCACCAGGAAGTGCCTCTATTGTCTGTCTGGGTGCCTATAGAGTGATTCCCTTTTACTCACTTACGTGGGAAATCCTTTCTCCTTGGGCTCTCTGCAGTGCAAGGTTAAAGGGACACTACAGGCACCATTGGCGTGGTCTGGGTGCCAACTCCCACTACCCTTAGCCCTGCAACTGTAAATATTGCAGTTTCCTAAACTGCAATATTTACCTTGCAGGGTTAACTTCTCCTCTAGTGGCTGTCTACTAGACAGCCACTAGAGGGCACTTCCTGGTCTATAGCACAGGTTGTGCTATAGCGTCGCTGGACGTCCTCACGCTATGTGAGTACCTCCAGCATCGCTAAAATCCCCATAGGAAAGCATTGAAAGCATTTTCAATGCTTTCCATGGGGAGGTGTAATGCCGCGCATGCGCATTAGGTCTCATCCCACTGGCAGCCACGCATGCGCAATCGTGCTTCCCCACGGCTGACGTCGGCAGGGGAGGAGCGGGGGCAGACCCTAAACCTCCGCCGAGGGACATCGGCAGTGGTCTCAGGTAAGTCACTGAAGGAGTTTTCACCCAGTCAGCAACATGGGATGGGGGGTGGGAGGGAGAGGGGATCTGCATTGCCAGGAAAACTATTTGTTTTCCTGGCACTGGAGTGTCCCTTTAAATAGAGCCCTGGAATGAGGCACCTGTGACAGGAAGCAGTGCAAAAACAGGGGAGTTGGCCTTGACTTCCAAATATATTTACATATGAAACAATGATAAATAGGGATATTCTCTTGAAATATGTGCTTTTATAAAATAAGGGAGATGGGACATGCAGTTAATATCTTCTGGGGACTGGAGTGTCCCTTTATTTTGGAATGTTTTTTTTTTTTTTAAATTCTTTATTTTATTGTGCATTTATTAGACAAGGAACATTGTATACCAGCAATGCCACGACAGCAAATGCCAGAGTTTTCATAAGCATAGATATACAATCACATGGCATGGATAGACTGTGCACATTTTTATATTATAGAAGGGTAGACAACAGTATGATGCTGAACTTAACGTGTATATGAAAGATTAGGAAGGCTTATCTACACGTTGTGCTATATAAGAGTGTCGTAGATGCTTGTCTAAGAGTGTTAAGGTAGATGCTTGTTTCCGAGGGGACCAATATTTTGCACAGTGTAGTTATTAGGTAGCTTAATAAGAAGACAGTATACATAGTGCGATTTCACCGTGCTCTGTGGCGATTAAGGACAGGTAAACATTGCCTGACTAGTGAAGATTTGTATAACAGACATGTTAGCATGATTGTACACATTTTGCTATGTCGTCAAGAGTGGCGCTTTCAAGGCGGGTAATAAAATGCCGCTTGGTCATGTTACCCTGAAATCGCTTCATAACACTGAACTGCCCAATTTCCTAGCATTTAAACAGAAAGGCTAGGAGATATGTGGGTGTGTCCTCAAGATTGTCTATGTGTAGCAGTATTAAGTATACAAGATAATGCAGACATTTGTGATTCATAATATGCAAGATGTGTGGTTGTAGTTAGCCTGATCCAACAGTTACATACAAACAGCCCTTGCTGACTCTAAACAGTAGAAAAAGCAAACTTAATTAAACTGATAACAGGTGGAACATATATGCAATATGTGTGAATAAGAGTCGCTCTGGGGGTAGCTAGTAACGTACAGAGTCACTGGTAACGTGCTGTCTCAACAGCAGTACCTAGAGAAAAATGTTGTGGTCCCTTGATACGATTAGACCGCATAGCGATGGCTGTAAGTGTGGTTCTTGTCTTCAAGGGCGCCCCTGGGCTGGGACTCCTTTCCAGCAGCATGCAGTGGATTGTGTAGCCGTGCGTCTCCCCGGTTTGCGGTTGTAGTTTGGGGGGACAGGGTCAAGCTTCGTCGAGCGCCGGCTCTCGGGTCGCGGGAGTAGCTGGTGTGGGAGGTTGGTTTTGCAATCTTTGTTGCCTTGATGTGGGGGCCTGCTTGGTCGCTCGTGTAACATGGTGTGGCTTCCTGCCCGTGAGGGCGGTGGTGTGTGCGTAGCCTGGCCTTCCCGGATGCCTGCGGTGGGTGCCTGTAATGGCGCCGGCGGGTCACTGGACGAATCCATGTAGCCACTAGTTTTGCCGCCTGGCGGTAAGGCAGTCCTCGTTCACGCAGTATGTTCCAGAGGCTCTGGCAAAGCCGGTCAAATTCCCCCAGAGAGTGTGTGTATGGTTGGGCGTGTGCGCTCCGCTTTTGTGGTTCTCGCTGGGCGGCCATCTTAGCTGCGGTCCAGTTGCCTGGTGTTTGCTGGAGCTGTGCCAGCCGTGTGGAACGGTCCCCGCTTTAGTTTAGCCGTTGCAGGCTTAGAGTACCGGGATATCCCTCACCGGTGGGGGGGGGGGGGGGAGGAAGTGTACCTGGGAGACCTCCGAGCGATTAGCTACGGACGACGTGGATGTCGGACGCCTCTCTTGCTTCGTCTGAGTAGGCCTCAGGTCTATCCCCGGTCAGATGCCACCGATTTCGGTCAGGAAAGTTGCCGTTTGGCTTCTGCATGTAAGTGCTTACTTCTCCAGGTCGTCTAATCGTCGATTCGGTAGGTTTTTGCCCACTTGTGGGCCAAATACAAGCGTTTTGGCACGGAGCTTGTCTCATGTGCGACCTCTCTGTATGGCAGCTTGGCTCCGCCCCCCCTTTTTTAGAATGTTTATCCCCAATTGTTTATTGTTGTCAGGCAGATACAGCAACCTCTTGAAATCTATAACTCTATCTATATATATTAGTTATTTTCTATAACATTGCAAGACATAGAAGATATGGAAGGCAGAACAAATATATTATCAAAATCCTTTTAAAACCTAAGATACTGAATGACTCATGGCAAATTTACATGACACACCACCAATTTTCTGCTTACAATCTCTTGAAATCACATATTGGGCATTTGAACATGCTGGCGTAACTTGTAAGCGTCTCAGGGATACATATGTTGTCTTGTTGGGTTTTGGTTAGAACTCTCACTGGCTCACCAGGTATCTTAGTAAGCATGATACCAGCTATTGTTTTGATAACCGAGCAGCCGTTGATGCCACTGATGTGACTCTTGTCAGATGCAGCTCTCTGCTGAAGGGTCTGCCAATCTCTGAGGTCCCATTGACTTCCAGATACTGCCTAGAGGGAACGTTCCACTGAACTTGCAATTCCCGTCACTGACACTGCTGTCACACTAGCATTGGATACCAGTGGGGGGGAAAAATAATTATATGTGCAGTATTTTGAAGTGGTTATGGCACCGTATCAGTCTATCCTATCTGTTCTATCCATCAAACATAGAAACATAGTTTACAAGTATTGTATGCCAGAAGTTCCCTGTCCCTATGTGGATGTAATTGGCATTGAAATGACAGCAAGTTAGAAAGCTTTGCTTCTGTGATCTGTATCTGCTTGTTCTCTATTCTTGTTTTGCTGATCATGCTTTGTTTGGCACTAAACAAAACTACAGCAGTGAAATTAAACAGATCAATAATGCTAAGGCTGGTACAGTGTTAATATGCAGCATAGTGCCAGGGCAGTCGGTCAGCATAAAGAGCAATGGATAATTGGAGTTTTAAATGCTGCATATCTATTATTGTAAACTATGTTAAGTGAAAATATTTGCAATATGTAAAGGATATTTTATTTACCTCTTGTAAAGATGTGGTGTGTTGGTCACAATACTTTTTACCTGTGCAATTGCCATCTTCTAAAATATTTCAATAAAAGGTAATCAGCCTGGCAGGAGCAAGCTTATATTTTTACACATTTATCACATGATCAGAAGTGGTTTTAGTGCCTGCAGTTTTGTTTTGAATTACTGCACACAGCGTTTAACTCATTTACTGCTGGAGCAGCCTCATTAGCTGTATGGCTATTGTCAGTTCTGTGTATAATTCTATTCACTGAATGTCATTCATTTGCTAATGGCGGTCACCTGATGCTCTTAGACAATTAATGGACGGCACCAGCCATAGAGGAATCTCAGGTCCCAAGTAGGTGGGGAAACCTTTGCAAAATGGTACCGGGAAACGGGCCAGGGGTGATAGTGTTTGTAATGCTTGGAGTAACACTTCAAGTTTACCTATTGATCATTATTCTTAAAGGGACACTATAGTCACCAGAACAACTGCAGCTTAATGCAGTTGTTCTGGTGTTTATGGTATGTCCCTGCAGGCTTTTTAATGCAAACACAAAAAAGGGTGTTTGCTTTGCTCCCTAGGGGCACCTCCAGTGGCAGTCACTCAGATGGCCACATGAGTTGCTTCCTGGGTGCAGCACTGACACTCTGCATGTAGACGCTGAAAATTCTTCATAGACATGCATTGATTCAATTTATAGCTGTGAGGAGATGCTGATTGGCCAGCGTGGTGTCTGGCCTCCGCCTCCTTGGCTGAGGTCATCAGAATTGACGTCAGCCAATCTAATGCTTTCCCATAGATGGGGGGCAGCCACCTAAATAATGTTTTTAATACTATAAGGTCAGGAATATATGTGTGTATTCCTGACCCTATAGTGTTCTTTCAAATTTGTGATTTGCAATTTTAAATATACTTGGCTTGCATTCGCTACACTCTAAAGGCAATTCTTGGTGTAAAACAGAATATAAATATAAGATATTTCAATAGGGTACATCTCATTACCAACATTATTTGATAATTACCGCTATTTTTTGTATTTGAATTGGTACTTTCCCACTCCAGAGTAAAAAAAAAAAAAAAAAGAAGCACTTTAACTTTAAAAACTATTTTAAATTATTTTATTTTAGATTTAACCTCACACTTTCTTTCTTTTGTTTTTTAAATTTTAAAAACCCTGTGCTCTACAGCCTGGAGCGACTACAGTTTCTCTCCAATCCAGGGATTCTTATAGAGAGGCATTGCGGACGTAGTGTATGCATGCTAATTACAACGATCACCAGTACAATGCTTCTCATAGAAAATAGGCCAAAATAACCCATGTTAGGCAATTTAATGAACACTCCAAGCACCATAACCACTACTTGTGCTGTAGTGTTAATGGTTCCAGGAGTACACTGACACCTTTTCACCATTTGCTAGCAGTTTGACAACTTACCTGGGGTTTGCCTGCTGCCTGTCACCTCCTCCATTAAATGACCACTATAGGCACCCAGACCACTTCAGCTTAATGAAGTGGTCTGGGTGCCAGGTCCATGTAAGATTAACCCTTTCTGCTGTAAACATAGCAGTTTCAGAGAAACTGCTATGTTTACAAATGGGTTAATCCAGCCTTTAGTGGCTGTCTCATTGACAGCCACTAGAGGCGCTTCTCACTGGGATTTTTCACAGTGAGAAGACGCCAGCGTCCATGGGAAAGCATTGAGAATGCTGGCTTGTGCCGCGCATGCGCATTCAGCCGATAACTCAGGAAAGCTAATTGAAACGCTGCGTCGAAGATTCCAGCTTTCAATGGAGGAGATGACTGTTGCTTGGCAGAGCCCCAGATAAGTTGTCAAATCTTTCAGTTTGTCTTTTTACAATTGTTTGGCACCAGTACACTTCTGGCACCATAACAACTACAGCACATGTTAGTGGTTATGATGTTTGGGGAGTTTCTATAACTCCTAAATCACTTGTTGAAGTGATTTAGGGGACTGAAGAGTTACTTTAAAAGCACCCCATGTGGAACCTGTGCCACAGCTTCATCAACTGTGTTTTAAACCATCTGATACAGCTTTTGTCTGAATGCTCACTGTCCACATTTTTCTTTTTCTGTTATCATTTGTAAAATGTAAAAAGAAAATAGAAAGAAAATCTTCATTGTTTGCTTATTTAATGTAGATCAGCCAGTCTTTACCTGACTTGAACTATCGGTGGCATTTGCTTTTGTTTAGAGACATTATAGTTGCCTTCAACTCATACTTTGGCAGTAAAACTTTTCCTTCCCATGCAGAAAAGAAGGGACATCTGTTCCAAATTGCTGAAATACCAAAATGTAATACTTTTATCATGTTTATTTCACTTGATAGCACAACATGAGGTGTTGTGAAATGTTCATATTAATGAGGCCAAAACCTAACAAATGTATTAACGTTGTATTGGAAGCACTTGCCAAATGCACCCCCTTAATTTTTATAAATTATATGTAGCTTGGAAAACATGGTGGATATGACATCTGTACGAAAATAAACCGGTGAGGACATCTACATTTAAAAGGACATTATAGTCACCAGAACCACTTAATGTAGTGGTTCTGGTGTCTAAAACATGTTCCTGCAGTGTTGGCACTGTAAACACAGCACTTTCAGAGAAAATGAAGTGTTTTACATTGCTGCCTAGTAACACCTCTAGTGGCAGTCACTGAGGCAATCACTCAGTCCACCTTCAGCGTTTCTACACTATGCATGGAGCCGCTGAATATTTCCCATAGAGATGCGTTTTTGCCATGTATGCGCTATAGCTTCCCAATGCTTTCCTGTAGGAAAACATTGGATTAGCTGAGCTCAGCAAGATTAATGATTTCAGCAATGGAGGCGGGCCAGGCGTCGTAAGACCGTCGTGGTCTGGGAGAAAAGGCGAGTAAAATCACTTTTAATCTCAACGAGATGATAGCCAGGGACCTAAGATTTATCCCAGCACTATAGTTTCAGAAATACATGTTTATATTCCTTGGCACTATAGTGTCCCTTTAAATAAAGTATAATTATGACCAATACTTTAGTTGAGTATTTTGTTCACCTAAAACTCAAAACCCAAGTTAGAATTGCATGTCCTCCCCCCCCCCCCCCCTTTTGCCAAACAACAAGCACGTGTACTACTATAAAAATTCAAGGGATAACATTTCAAGTCCGATGTCACTTGTCAGAGTTTAAAAGTTGCTAGCCACTGCAAGCCTGGAGGATCCATGGCACACTCACCAGGGCCATATTTTTGCTTGCTAGTGGCGAATAATAATTTTGAGCTCTGCTGTTCTATATTCTTTTCCTCCGAGTGTGTAAAATGCTACCTTGGTTTCCCTACTAACTGCACAGATAGCCATTTATAATTCATTATTGAAAGCTCACAAGCCGTCTAGCTGATAACTTTGTGTAAAAGGGCTGTAAATTCTAGATCTCAGCTCACGGGCCGGGTCCTCTATCAATTTTGTTTTGGTTTGTTTATACTGTACTGTCTATTTTCCCTTTGTGCAGTATTGTATATGTTTGCTCTTCATAAATACCAGTAATACTAATTATACTGACGCAAGCTGCCATAATGTAAAGCAGATGCAACTACAGAGATCTATGCTTCCACCCAAAGCTTTTCCTAGTCTATATACGATTAGGCTATATATTAAAATACCTCAATGCAGTAAAGAAACCAGTGGGGAGTATATGAATTAAATCTAAAGAAACAGGATCCATTTTTAGACAGTTTCCTGGGCACTGCTGGAATGTGCCGGTTAATTTAATTGCAGATGTAACTGCTTGCGTAAGAGACTGTTTTACCAGACACCACTGCAAGGAAACATACCATACTATCTAACAGAAATAAAAATGTCTATAAGCTGTAATAAATAAAGCTAAAGGTTGAAACGGCCTTTCTTAATATGCTTGGACTGTTTAACTCAAATTTGCACAAACCAGCAGGTCATAAAAGAGAGATCCTGGACTGACGTTAACCTCTTTTCTATGCAGATACGGTAATAATAAAAATGTTTGCTACTGAAATGTCAAAATTTTGTACAACGCCCTAGTGTTTGCAGCTTCCCCAGCCAATCCTAGTACTTCCTTTATCGCTGGCTCAACAGACACTGCAGAGCTTGTGAGGTTCCTCTGTCAACAGAAGGGGAAGCTCATAGCTGATGGTCTGTTTTGAAATTTATTTGGGAAAGACAAACATTGATGTACATTCAGATATGAGCAGGGTTTTTCACTAACATAATTTAAATCTAATTTCACATTTAAACGGACACTATAGGATCACAGACCACTTCATCTCATTGAAGTAGTCTGGGTGCACTGTCTTTGTCCCTGTCCCCCATACTCATGCATTGTAAAACATGGCAGTTTTAGAGAAACTGCAATGTTTACATTTCAGTACTAAGACTGCCTCTATTGGCTGTCTACCAGACAGCCACTAGAGGCGCTTCATGGAGTTTGATTCTGTGATACGACGCAGGATGCTATGCATGAGGACATCCACTGACGAGGAAACCCCTATAGCAAAGCGTTGAGGCAATGCTTTTTCCTATGGGGAAGGTCTACTGTTTGCGCAGTGCTTGCTGCACATGCAGATTATGCCAGCCCATTGGCTGATGTTGTTATGGTACTTTTTAGCAGTAAACCAAAATGTTTTAAATGTCTGTTCCTGTCCAAATTAGTAAAATTGAATTGCGTATATACGCTGAAGTAATTAAGTCTGACACACGGAGTTCAGGTTAAAATAACTTCGAGAAAATTTATTGGCAAGTGAATAAAAAGCGGGCGCGCAGGCCCTTTTAAGAGACATTTTGCGTCATCATTGATTATTAGAATATCAGCAAATAAACATCATCAATTGGATTAATTGTTAAGTGTCGGGATTAGTGTCCTCCTATCAATATTACTTATTGGTTCAAAAATGAAGTGGTTAGTCCCGTGCCCACCCACCAGAGGTGGGATTGTTCTGGACACGGGTGGGGATAAGGGGGTCTTGAGCGTCATTTTACACGGTCAGTGATATCAGGCCTCGTGGCCAGGTGCAAGGTCTCTTATGAATAGAACATTTCATTACTACTGTGTTCTCATGGCCTTCAAATTATACTATCTTGCAAGTTTAAGGAGAAGTCAGCAACTCCTGTGTTAATCATGTCTTTGCAGGAAATACAGTCTTTGTCTATTGTATTAAATGTGCTGGGAAATTCTGTCACGTAAGGTGGTTTTAAAATGGACAAGTTAGGTTATGAGGACAAAATGGAGGATTGAAGAAGTCAGGTTAGGAGGACAAAATGGAGGATTGTCACAGTATAAAGTTAAAATGGAGTTAGTACAATAATTCAATACAAGTACAATAAAGATTTTTAATAATCCCACATCAGTCCCCCCTATGAAATGTTAGATTCTAAGAGATAAAACTTTATTTGTTAGTATCAGAAGACGTGTTAACCCAAAGGCACAGAAACCCCGTGGCCCCTAGCTAGGTGTTAATGCAAAGTGCAAGACTGTCCCTAGATCTGACCCTGATAGGCTAACTCATCCGTCAGTATGGCTCTCGAACACTTCACACCCATGGGTGTCCCATGGCAGCTAACCCACCACTTCTCCACACGGGGCCTTTACCATTCACTGACAGATGCTGTCCCTAAGCTAGTCCCTTCCTAGAATTCCTGCACTTTATCAACAAAAGGGATTGTTTGCAGCGGCAGACAGGGTGAGTTGATGTCTTGGAAATCTTGGTCATCAACTTCGAGATGGGTGAAAGTGGGTGCCGCTTGGTCAACAGTCTTCACGAGGGATTTTCTCAGACATGGGAGGATACAACAAAAGAGAAGAGCAAAAATAAAAAGGAAAATTAGTATAGCCATACCAATATGCATTAAAGCCTTTTGCCATCCTGTCATCCAACCAAACCATCTTTCCCAGGGATCTTTTATCCCAGAATTCCTTTTTAACTCTTCAGACAGGTCATTTAATTTCTCTATGGCTAATGTAACTTTACCATTAGGGCCTGTGTTTTCTGGGATATAGGTACAACATGTCATGGTGTCGGGCAAAATTTTACAAACCCCTCCTTTTTCGGCTAAGATCATATCTAGGGCCATTCTATTCTGAAAAGCCATTTGGGATGTGGCCTGCAGCTGTTCGGCCAACCCCTGGAGGGCATCTCTGGTATAATTAACAAAACGCTGTTGATTATAATAAATGTAATTTATCCAATTTAAATTCTTGTTTGTGGTAACTATGGCAAAAAGTGATTCAAATCCTGCGGCAACTTCATCTCTTGCTTTAAACTCATTGGGCACCCCCCTAGGCACTCCAATGGCATCAATATACACATGAGGATCAAAACTTCCTTTTACTGGGGCGTCACGCTTAACCTTAGTGTGCCTGGACCCATGGGTGATGAGGTGTGTGTCAGAGATGATATGTATAGGCATAATGGCTTTAGCCAGAGTACACTCCCCCCACCACTCTTTGTCCATTCTGGATCTTAGCTGTAAATCCCCACACAACCAGTAAATATCCCCTAATGACCTGGTGTGAAACTGCAACAAGTCCATAGAGACATTTCTGTAGGTAGCACAATAACCTTTGGAGAAGTTACCTAAGAATCTGCCAATTCCATCATAATTAGCATAACAAGTGTAATTACCTTTATAGACTGTAATACCATCTGGGGGTTTGACATCCTGGGTTAGGAGAGGATACTCTTTTGTCCATGCAATACATGTGGACCTGTTAAAATTATAGTGATAGGCAAAAAGGCTTAAAACACATTCTTCTATATCTACTGGCAGGGTTAAAGGCACAGTACCCAGGTGAGGCCGGGCACCGCCACATACATAGCATGCGGTCTTATTATGCTTATTAGCATTATATTTCATCCATTCTAACCATAGATTTACATCATTAAAACCTGTTTCAGCGGCCATGGTATCTTCGAAGGTGGGGTTAGCAATGGCCATCATGTCTTGAAAGGTCTGGATATGAGGTTTTAATGGGTTAGGGACCATATGAGTGGCCCCTTGCCACTCAGAGGAGTTACACATATCTTTGAGGTAGAAATGCCCTAATTTACGGTAGGTACCCTTTTTCCAATACATTCCCATCACATACTGGTCTGCATCTGTTGGGCTTGGATGCTCAATGTTAAGGATTAATTTCATTGGTGTACCCCCCCCCAGGCTTTCTCAAAGTCATTCTCTGGAGAAGGGATCTACCATGATCATCTACTTTAGATAAGGCACTTTTTGGTTTGTAACCCCAGGCAGGCCCGGCATTCCATCCCGCCGCCCCCCAATGGTTACAATTGTGCCCCCGTTGCTTGTCAACTACACAAACATATGGGTCTTTTGAATGAGGGATATCTCTATAGATGCTCTGGATTTGTGGTGTGGGAAATGGGCATTCTACAATATCACAGTAGTCAAAGGTATAAGTAGCCACATGGGTGCACGATGAATTATACCAGAAGGTGTACCCACTAACATCTTTGGTAATGGCTACTTGCTGGGCCTTTATGAGGCTAATTAAGGAGAAGGTGTACCAGAGGTACATGCTTGTGCGGTATCCGCTTCCTCTGGGGCAGGAGATTTCTTGCAGTGGGAAGCGTGGATCCAATTTGGCCTACCGGCCAGTTTGACGGAGGTTGCGGTAATCAGGAGAACTTGGAATGGACCGTCAAATCTTGGTTCCAGAGTATTTTTCCGCACAAACTTATTGACCAGGACCCAATCTCCGGGAAGCAGGTTATGGGTACCTGTATCCAATTCGGGAT
This sequence comes from Pelobates fuscus, assembly GCF_036172605.1. NCBI lineage: Eukaryota > Metazoa > Chordata > Amphibia > Anura > Pelobatidae > Pelobates > Pelobates fuscus. The sequence continues at coordinate 73,802,605 of NC_086325.1, read as the reverse complement.
CTGGAATTGAAGAGAAAACTTGGGCATGTATTTTGTTTAAGGCACTTGAAAGTTCAGTTACATAGTCTACTAAAACATCTGATTGGAGCTGTAACTGCTGCGGATAATAACAACCTAGTCTAGGTGCTGTCCCAAATAGAATCTCATATGGGGACAGTGAATGTTTCCCTCTAGGTGTGTGCCTAACACTAAATAAAGCTATTGACAGGCTTTCTGGCCAGGGCATTTTTGTTTCCTGTGACATTTTTAACATTCTGGCTTTTAAAGTGCCATTCATGCGCTCTACTTTACCACTACTTTGTGGGTGGTAAGGGGTGTGGAAGGCTAGAGTCACCCCTAGAGCAGTCCAAATTTCTTTAGTCACTGTTGCTGTGAAAGCTGGGCCTTGATCACTTTCAATGACTTCTGGGAGTCCGAACCTACATACTATCTCTGTAAGTAGGCGTCTTGCGGTTGTTTTTGCAGTGATATTGGCCACTGGGTAGGCCTCTGGCCATCCTGAGAACATGTCCACTATGACTAGTGCATATTCATGGGGCCCACTCTTGGGCATTTGGATGTGGTCAATTTGAATTCGCTGGAAGGGGTACATGGGCTTTGCCAGGTGTTTCGCAGGCATCCTTTTCCTGGATTGCATTTTGCACAAATGACACAGGCTTTGCAGAAGCTATTGATCAATGTTGTTACTCCAGGTGCTTCATAATACTTCTGTATGAGGGCGGCCATCAATTCTTTTGACAGGTGTGCAGGCCCATGTGCCCATTGGACAACTGCTGGATACAAATTTCTGGGAAGACCAAATTTGAAGTTGTTGTAATATATTCCGTCCTTTTGGACAGCTCCTTTCTTTTTCCATTTCTGGATTTCTTCAGGAGTGACTGCAGCTTGCTGTTCTCGTAAAATTCGTAAATCAGTAGGAAGAGTTTGCAGAGCAAAAATAGGGACTTCTTCTTCTTCTTGTCCGGACACTTCTTCATCCACTTCCTGCAGATCCCTGGCTGCTAGCTTAGCAGCCTGATCAGCCAAATGGTTGCCCTTTGCTTCATCTGTATCCAATTTCCCATGGGCCTTTACCTTCAAAACGGCCACTTCTTTAGGGAGTAGGAGGGCATCCATTAGCTCCTTGATTGCAGTACTATGCTTGACTGGTGTACCGGCGGTGGTGAGAAATCCTCTTGTCTTCCAAATTAGGCCGAAGTCATGTGCCACGCCCAGAGCATATCTTGAATCTGTATAGATGTTGGCACGTTTTCCTTCGGAAATTTTACATGCTGAAGTCAGAGCCTGTAATTCAGCTTCTTGCGCAGACATTGCTGGCGGTAAGGATGATGATTTGATGACTTCATCTGTTGTGGTTACGGCATATCCTGTATGATATCTTCCTTCTTCATCAGCATATCTTGAACTGTCCACAAACAGGGTGAAATCTGGATCTGGTAATGGATTTTCGTGCACAGTTGGTAGGTGCACTGTCTCCATTTTCATCTGTTCAAAACAGTCATGAGGTGTTTCAGGGTCATAATCATTCACTATGACCAGATCTTGAAATTCTTTTTCTAGGAAGTGGCGTGGCCATGCTTCCAGAAGGTCGGTTGTTGGGTATTTGACAATACCATTTTCCTGTAGCTGTTCTTCATCCATGGTGGCCCATAGCTTTGCCATGGGCCCAAGATCATTCCATGACCTTGTCTTCAACTTGGTAACAGGAATATGTGGGATAGCAGTATCCCAATGGCGGTAGAGGTAGTTGAGTTGTTGAGGTAGTTGGACCAAGACCATGCTATTGTCTTCAGAGTCACAATAGAAATCTTGTGCAGTGAGCTTTACATCAGTCCAGTGGTAAAGCTCATCTTCATAGCAAGGTTCAGGAGTAATGTTCGGCTTGTACCACATGGTACAGAAGGCGTAATCCGGGCCTTCACAAAGAGGTGTCTCATCTTCATAAAATGACAAATGTGGATGCATGACTTTCTTGATACATCCACAGAGCAGGTAAATGTAGGTTTCATCCGTGATAAATCCATAATAGATACCCCCCTCAGGGAGTGGGAGAAGAGTGGACGGGTTAAGAACTTGACATCTTTGGATGGAAATGTTGTCAGGCAGAAGAAGATGGCACTGTAGGCGTAGGTGTCTGGCTGGAGACACGTGCTTGAGCTGGACTTGGTTGATGATGGCAGAAATGTCATGAGGGGCCAAAACAACCAGAGGGTGGCCAAGGACCAGGTCTGAGGTTCTTTCTATGAGCTGTCTTGCAGCAAAAACAGCCCTGAGACAGGAAGGAGTCCCTCTGGCCACAACGTCCAGTTGACATGAGAAATATCCAATAGGCCTCTGGCGGCCTCTTAAGTCATTAGTTTGGGTGAGAACTCCTGTTGCATGGCCTTGTCTTTCGGAGACAAATAATTTGAAAGGTTTGGTGTAATCAGGTAGGCCCAGGGCAGGAGCAGAAGCAATGGCACGTTTTAGAGCATTGAAATTGACCAGAGCTTCATTGGTCAAACAGAACGGGTCAGACTTAAGAGCATTATAGAGAGGTTGCATAAGCAGAGAGGCTTCTGGGATCCATGCTCTGCAGTAGGAAATGAGGCCTAGGAAGGCATGAAGAGACTTTGAAGTCCTGGGAGGTGGAATGTCCAGTACGGCTCTTACCCGGTCCCGAGTAAGATGTCTGGTGCCTTGAGATAGGCAATGTCCAAGGAAAATCACTGAGGGTTGGCAGAATTGCAGCTTGATGAGTGAAGCTTTGCATCCCTGTTCTGCCAAATAGGAAAGAAGGCTAATTGAACACTTTTCAGTAGTGGGTATATCATCTCCACAGAGCAGTAAATCATCCACATACTGGAGCAAAACAACTTCTGGGTGCTCAACTTGCCATGGGTCAAGGATGGTACCCATGGCCTTTGCAAATTGACTTGGAGAATTTTGTGCCCCTTGGGGCATGACAGTCCAGGTATACTGTTGCATCTCATGAGTGAAAGCAAACAGGTATTGACAGGAAGGGTCCAGTGGGACACTGAAAAAGGCATTGGCCAGGTCAATGACTGTGAAGAATTTTGCAGATGGTGGGACTCCAGAGAGCAGAGTATGGGGATTTGGTACAAGAGGGGTGTCCAGGACGGTAGCTTCATTGACGGCACGGAGATCCTGAACCATCCTGTACTTTTCAGGCTCACCTTTTGGAGTTTTCTTTTTCACAGGAAATAATGGGGTGTTGCATTCAGATTTACATTTTACCAGGGCACCCTTCTCCAGGAGTGCCTTGATGTGGATAGAAATGGCAGCAGCCTGCGCTGGTTTTAATGGATATTGTGGCTTTCTTGGTAACTTAGCTCCTAAAATAAGCTTTACCACCACAGGGGGAACATTTAGGTGACCTATGTCCTCTGGGCCTGAGGACCATAGCTTGGCGGGCACCTGTGTTTTTAATACCTCTGGGAAATTGGACCTTAATTCTGCTGCTTCCTCACGGGGCTTTTCCAAATGCAGCATCAGAGGCAAGGAGCACAGGGCTGAAGTGTCTGATTCAGATAGAGGTGTAGACATTTCTATCTGCCCATCTGGGGTGAAGGTGATGGATGCTTGCAGGCGTGAGAGAACATCAGCACCTAACAGGTTAATTGGGCAAGTGGAGGATACCACAAAGCGAGCAAGCAGGCTAGAGCCAACTCGTAGTGGAGTTGTTAAAGGGCTGTATCTTGGCTGGCTATCCACTCCAACACAAGAGACATCAATATTGGACAGGAAAGATGGGTCTGGCAGGTCTTGTTCTCTCAGAACACTACGGGCTGCACCTGTGTCAACAAGAAATGTGGTTGGTTGGCCCTCAATGGGTAAAGTCACTGTAGCAAGTGGCCCCCCCTTATCCCCTGTAGACACTGCCATAACAGGGGTTAATGACACAGGCTTGCCAATTTCCTAATCATCTGGTTCCTCAATTATCGGAACCTCCTTCTCGGCCTTGGGGGCCGGGGCAGGCCTGGATGGCTTTCTTGGATCTCTCTTGGGTTCCGGGCAATCACTTTTGAAATGCCCTTTGGCCTTGCAATTAAAACAAACACCATCCTCTGGTTTGGTACCCTTGGGAATAGGGGTAGTGCGTGCCACCATAAGAGGAGCAGAGCTTGGCCTTCTGGGGGTCTGGGCAGACTCTAGGCCCCTAGCAACTAGGAGTAAAGTATCCAGGGGAACAACCTTATATTCAGGTCGGGCAGCAATAATTCCCTTGCGTATTGAGTCTTTAACACCTTGGACAAAAGCACCGGACAGCATTTGTGAATGAATCTTGTCAGTAAGATCGAACCCCAAATCTGTGAACATTTGGTACAGTCTTGCATGAAACCTTTCCACTGATTCTCCTTTATCTTGTATAACATCAGTAAGGCCAGCAGCCTGATCTGCAAGTTTATCCTTAGCCCATTCTCTTAATTGGTTGCAAAAAGTTACTCCGGAGGGGTAATCAACGTCACTGCTGAGTAGGTCTGTACTGAGGTGTCGGGCCATGCTTGGCCAGTATGCATCCCCTGCTTTAATGGCACAAATACTCAGTAAATCACGCCATGCGGCGGAATAAGTCTTTTGAATTTGAACTACCCCTCGATAAAAGGGCATAGGTTGTTTTTCTGGGTCAGGGAGTGATTTCATTAAAGCACTAGCTTGAGTGGGGTTAAAAGCAACATACTTAGGAGGGGCCCGTTCTCCCCGACCCTTGTGTCCGAAGGGATCATCGATAGAACGATGAGTTGGGGCTCCCGCAGCAACCTCCGAGGAGACATGGGATACCCTGTCCTCCTCATCTTCATCGAAGTCTATGATGTTGGCTCTCTTACGGGGTGCAGGGCCCGCGTCCGGTGAAAGGATCGGGGGATGGGAAGGAGCCCCAGATGCAGGGGTGGCTAGCGAGTCATAACCTGGGGATAGGTAGTCACCGGGGATTACCGGCATCAGGGCTGAACTGGGGGCCGCCATATTGGAGGCGGGAAAAGGAGTTGCATTAGGATCAAGGGAAGAAGTGGCGGCCATGTTTGATATGGGTACAGCTGGGGCAGACTGAGCCGGACTGGGCATGACCGGAACCTGGGGAGTGGCTTGGGTAAAGGGAGGGTAACCGGGATAGGGCAGGGCCATGGGATATGGGAAGGGGTAGGGCCAGGCAGGGGAGGGCAGAAGAGTAGGGTGGGTAGTTACATTTAAGGAGGTAGGGTATTGGACTGGGGTGGAGCCGGTTATGGGAGGAGACAGGACGGGATTGGTAGGGATGGGTGCAGAAGGAGGAGTCGGCGCAAGGGAGGGAGGGAGGGGTGGTTAGTTGGGCGGATGCTGATGGGAGGGGATTAGCTACGGAGAGGGATTGCAGGGAGGAAATGGCAGATGAAATGTTAGGATTAGGCATGGAAGGAAGCGTGGGGATGGATGAGGATGATGGGACAGTTAGAGACGGGGAAGGGGTAAAGAAAGATCCATCAGAATTCAGGACCGGGCAGACAGGGGAGGTGATGGGATGGGATTCGGGAGGATTGGGAGTGGGGAACATAGTCAGCTGGCTATCACCTACTGCTGACTGAACCTTGGGGATAGACATCCCCTGGGCGCCATTTTGGGGCGCTGGCTGAGGGTAAACCCCAGCAACACAATTCTTATGATACACAAACAATCTCACACCTTTGTGATTTATCTCTTCCTCAACCCAACCTTCTAACTGAATAGCCTTCGCTACTCTGTACCATGCTTCAGCAGTCTTTAATAAATCTTTATCTGTAAGCTTGCCTTTCATTTCTGTCAGTAACTTGCGCCAACTTTCTGGTTGTAATCTTCCACATGTCGGTACATCAATTTTACATACTTTTGCAATCCTTTCAACACCTTTAACCATCTCCTCACCCTCTCTGTTCCCTACTAGATCACATGCTAACCAGCCCTTACTGGGCTTACCTAAATCCTGTCCCATAGTCCCTCTACCCCTATACCAGCGTCCTAGATATAGAGAGAGAGAAGGAAAATTGAACAAGAACGTCTACAATGCTCGACTGCCACCCGAGGACCGTGAAACTTTCTCAGGTGCGTCTTCCCAAAACGTAGACTAGTCACTGAATCCGCCTACCCGGGGTGGTAGACACGGATTGGAGCGAGGTGAGAAGTGTGTGACCAATCACTTCTCTTTTAAGAGGAATGGGAGTGGATAGTATAACAATATAGGAAGTACAGAAAAGATGAAAGGCAAGGAAAATCCTTAGAGACAGACACAGGAGTTCATGAGACTCCTCATTAAACAAACAAGACAACAATACAGTTGAAATACAGTGCATGCATCACAGTTCAAATGAAATCAACAGTAATTCCTTTCCTCTACTCGTGTGCTTACTCCAAAGTCACCTCTCTCAACCCCGTAGTGTCTCCGCTCGGAGAACAACTTTCATAAGTCTCACTACCACGTGATGCGGAAAACAAGCAATGCCCACTTGAATTCCCCCAGGAAACAGAGTCCCCTGTCAAAAGACTAAGCTCCCTTCACAAATAAACAGAAAACCGGAATCCCCCCAGCCGAAGCTGTGGGTTACCAAAACCGGACTCCCCCCAGCCGGAGCTGTGGGTTACCAAAACCGGACTCCCCCCAGCCGGAGCTGTGGGTTACCAAAACCGGACTCCCCCCAGCCGGAGCTGTGGGTTACCAAAAAGCTAGCTAGGCTGTGCAACAGAAGACCCAGGCAAATCCCCTCAGGTCCACCCTCCCCTATATCCCAAAAAGGGGTAAAATACAAACAGATAGACTAACAAACTGAAGACCCAGGCAAATCCCCTCAGGTCCACCCCCCTTTATCCCAAAAAGGGGAAAACAAGCAAGACAGAGAACCCCAGGCAAATCCCCCGCAGGTCCACCCCCCTTTATCTCAAAATGGGGAAACAGGCAAACAATTCAAACACACCCAGGCAACAGATAGACTAAAATGCAGGTAAACAAGTGAGTAACGAGACACCGGGCAAGATATTACCTGTCTTTGATGTCCTCCCGGGAAGCAGTCACAGACACGTGGACGGGTCAATCAAAGGGGCCGGAACATACCGGTGGCTCTGCAGAAGTCTCTACCGTGTACCTGGAGGTGATCAATCTCCTTTCCTTCCCCCCCGATTCCTCCGTCCACCCTTGTCTTCCTTAGGACGGCTCACCGGCCGGACATAGCCCGATGCCCCACGTTGGGCGCCAAGTTGTTATGGTACTTTTTAGCAGTAAACCAAAATGTTTTAAATGTCTATCTGTTCCTGTCCAAATTAGTAAAATTGAATTGCGTATATACGCTGAAGTAATTAAGTCTGACACACGGAGTTCAGGTTAAAATAACTTTGAGAAAATTTATTGGCAAGTGAATAAAAAGCGGGCGCGCGCAGGCCCTTTTAAGAGACATTTTGCGTCATCATTGGTTCAAAAATGAAGTGGTTAGTCCCGTGCCCACCCACCAGAGGTGGGATTGTTCTGGACACGGGTGGGGATAAGGGGGTCTTGAGCGTCATTTTACACGGTCAGTGATATCAGGCCTCGTGGCCAGGTGCAAGGTCTCTTATGAATAGAAGTTTCCCTGATCCATTTCTGTTCCCTACATTTCTCCCCATTTTGTCCTTTCTTCCTTAAGTCTTCCCAGGCTCAGATACATTTTTTAAAAAAAAATTTGATTTGTCTCACTTAAAGCGGCTCAGTCACAGATAGATGTATGTGACTACCTTCTCTTGCCCACATGCGACGGTTGGGGGGGGGAGGGGGTGGCACTATGGAGATGGATGTGCATGCCCAGTAAGCTGGGAGTAATGAAAATTTAGCTGGTCTCTCAAAAATCTTGTGAGACAGTGGGCAGGATAGAGAAGTGAATATTCTTGGATAGTTATCCTAGCGAAGGAAGAGGAGCTGCACTTAAGCTCCACCATTATGTTACAATTGTCACGCATAGGAAACATACATTAGACAGTCTTCTACTTACCACCTACTTTATCTAATGCTTTAAAGAGAAATCGATAAGAAAATAAGAACAGACTCTGAAAAAGGAAGAGAAGAAGAAACAATAGGAGAAAGGTAAGTTTGATGTGACCGAGCAGCTTTAAACAATACCAGGCAAATAGACACGTTGTGAGTCCATTCATTAAAGAGTGATTTGCAAAAACATTGGAAACTTGAGTCAAAGTAGTTGATTTGAGATGGAGACTTTATCCAACTCAGCTGTTTGGGCATGGATGTTGCAAGTCATTTTTAAACTCACTGTTAGAATAGACTGGGAAGACTGAGGAAAAGGGTGCTTTATTCACTAAAGTGAATTTCAAATTTAAGTTCAAACTTAGCATCGCTAATCCAAGAAAAAGAAAGGACCACACTCATTTAAGGAACCACAGGGTGCTTAGCTGTGCCAGGACCAGCATATCAATACGTATAGTACATCCAAGAATTAATTTCAGGCACTAACTGGGTTTAAAAGTAAAGCCGTTTTCCAAGTCAGGGGTGTGACTATGAACCAGTATAGCAGATCTTATTACACTCTAAGGAACACCCCAGCGGCATATGCCCAGACTTCAAGGAGACAGTTCAAGTTTGCTGGTATCTTACACCAACTTTCTCACTCTCTTTTCCTCTCTCTCTCTCCTTTCTCTTTCCTTGCCCTTAGTATTCAGTACAAATAAAAAGATTTTAAAAGTGCAATGGTGGCATAAACAAGACTAAGCAAACATGCTAACTCATGCTCAGATACCAATGTCCTAACGAGGACAAATCATTAATCACCAATTTTGTACTATCACACCATATGTAACTATATTGTAATGATGGCACTATCCAATAGGGTATTATGTATCACAAGGCATTGCGGACGCTGTGTCGGCCACTTAATTACTTGACTGTTACTCGTGAAAAAAAGTTAAAGCTGTGTTATTGCACCATCACATACACAGCAACACTTCGAGCTCCACAGAGGTCTTTGTCAAGCTTTGACAAAGACCTAAGCGGAAACAGAAATGTTGCTGTGTACATGATGGTGCAATAAAACTTTTTTTTTTTTTTTTTTAATAGAACCATGTACCTTGCTCCATATTTACTAAAATATGTGATTATTGATGTTAAATGTTCGCAATTTAATTTGTGAAATCACAAGCTGAATACTTCCATTGGTGCCGCAAAACCCTATACTAGTTATGTTACCACCCCATAACTAGACCTTTAATAATGCATATTTTGGTAGCAGTTGAAAACAATTTAGCAAAACACTGGAGGATACAATCCATTGTTGAAGTTTTACAACCCATGCGCATGGAGATATCCCATAAGATCGTGGATTTCACTCCAAAATTTGAGTGTATGACATAGTTGGGCTCATTAGTACCTGAATCAACATCCCGCTCCCCCGTGAGCTGTTTATATTGATTTACTAGTTTCATTCTTGTATCTGCAATTTGTTTGTCATTGAATGCTAATTGATGTCACAGCCATCCTATGTGTGGTGGATTTCCATATATTGTCCATGTATTGTTTAACCTCATATTGGATGATGTAATGTGTGCAACTGGCGATACCTTTTTGTTTTTTGGACTGTCTGTCTACAGCACCTGTGTCATGTATGTACATTAAATACCTTTTAAAAGTCTGAAGAATTTACACAACAAAAACATATGTTAAAGTGCAAATGTTATTAAGTACCAAACCAACAGTTTTTAGCAATGAGGAAGCAAGAGCAAGATATATTAAACAATACTAATCTAATTTACACATTATTATCAAGGACATATACATATTTGCTTACCCTTTTGAATACCAATGTCTCTGTATTATTACAATATTGACTTATTACAGTATAAACATTACTAGCTTAACAGGGAGCTGATAAAGTCAGCAGAATTGCACATACCATGCCTTAGTTCCCAAGCGTTTTAATAGTATACTTACCTACATTTAACAAATAGATATTTGTAAAGTCTTAAACAATCTATGCACTATAATCATTTCATCTAATTGAAATGTTTTTTTGTGCATGGAGTACTCTGGCGTTTACCCTCTGAAAACATTGTTAACCCCTTAAGACCGCAGGACGTACTATGCCGTCCTTATTTTGGTGGCTCTAAAAGCCGCAGGACGGCATAGTACGTCCTGCGATCTTATGTACTTACCCGGTCGTCGGCGATCCCACGCCGGCGATCGCGGTATGGGGGACTTACCTGGGAGCCCAGGGAGTCCCCCTGCGTCCTCTTCAGCCGCCCAGGGCCATGTGATCGCGAGGTCCTTGCGAGGACCCCGCGATCACATGGACGGCATAGCCGTCCAAGGCATTGCCAGCAGGGGGAGTGCCTGTAATGACCGGTACTCCCCCTGCTGTCTGAAAAAAATAAATAAATGTTAAAACAGTGTAAAAATAAATTATATATACTTAGATCATATATATATTTATTATATATATGATCTAAGTATATATATACACACATATACACACATACACATAAATATGCATACACTGTCTACGTGTATTTTAATATTAATATATACATAATTATATATATATATTAATATCAAAATACATGTACAATGATATTGATTAAATATATATATAATTTTCATTATATATATATATTTATATATAATAAAAATAAATAAATATATAAATACGTTAAAAAAATAAATAAAAAAATAATAAAAAAAAATAGATAAAAAATATATAAACATGCGTAATTTCGTTCTAACTGTATTTTAAAATTAATATATATATATATTGATATCAAAATACATGTAGAACGAAATAATATATATATCTATATACATAAGTATATACGTATATATCACTATGTATATACCTATATATAAATAAAAATAATTAAAAAAAATTATATACATATATATACACACATATATATATACACACATATATATATAATAATTCTACGCATCTATTTATGTAATAATTTTACATAATTAGGTCATTTTATTAATTACAATTTGCAGGACCTGCCTGCCAACCCAGGCCAAAAGTTCAGGGAATTACATTGTCTAGCACTATATTTAACTCTGTAACTTTCCAAGACACCATGAAACCTGTACATGGGGGGTACTGTTTTACTCGGAAGACTTCGCTGAACACAAATATTAGTGTTTCAAAACAGTAAAATATATTACAACGACGATATCGTCAGTGACAGTGACATTTTTTGCATTTTTCACACACAAATGGCACTTACACTGACGATATAATTGTTGTGATACGTTTTACTGTTTTGAAACACTAATATTTGTGTTCAGCGAAGTCTCCTGAGTATAACAGTACCCCTCATGTACAGGTTTTATGGTGTTTTCAAAAGTTACAGAGTCAAATATAAGGTTTGCGTTTCAGTTTTTTCACATTAAAATTCGCCAGGTTGCCTTTGAGACCGTATGGTAGCCCAGGAATGAAAATTATCCCCATGATGGCATACCATTTGCAATAGTAGACAACCCAGGGTATTGCAAATAGGGTATGTTCAGTTTTTTTAGTAGCCACTTAGTCACAAACACTGGCCAAAATTTGCGTTCAAATTAGTTTTTTGCATTTTCAAATATTAACACTAACTTTGGCCAGTGTTTGTGACCAAGTGGCTACTAAAAAAGACTGGACATACTCAATTTGCAATACCTTAGGTTGTCTACTTTTGCAAATGGTATGCCATCATGGGGGTAATTCTTATTTCTGGGCTACCATATGGTCTCAAAGGCAACGTAACCAATCTGGCGAATTTCAATGTAAAAAAACTGAAATATGTAACACGCTATATTTGACCCTGTAACTTCCCAAAACACCATAAAACCTGTACATAGGGGGTACTGTTTTACACGCGAGACATCGCTGAATACAAATATGTGTATTGTATTGCAGTAAAAGCAAACAGTATTATGACATTCACAGTTAGAATGTCACGTAGAACTAAAAAAATGTAAAAAATTCTTATTTTCTCCCATTTTTTAAATATTTTTTTCATATTAAATTATGTTCCATACCTAAATATTTGATGTTAAACGAAAGCCCCGTTTCCCCTGAATAAAATGATATATAATAATGGGGGGTGCATTTAATATGAAAGAGGTGAATTATGGTTGGACAGACATAAAGCGCAAATGCCAGGTTTTGTTTACGTTTTTTTGGATCACAACTTGTACATTTGGCTGCGGTCTTAAGGGGTTAAACTGTTTTCGAACGGTTTTACACTGTACAAGGGTACAAAACCCATATAAGTAGCATTGAGGATCAAAAATAACACATTTACCTATAATCCACGTATATTTAAACATTTCACACTTATGTGCATCAAAGAAGCATAGGACCTAGCGTTAAAATGTGGAGCAAGGCCCTATACATCTTATATTTACAGTTGGCCCCCATTTAAAAAAAAAACAAAAACACTCCAGACCACAATTCCTTAATGTCCACCCTTGGTCTCCGTGCTGTAGTGAGGTTAACTCATGTCGTTCTTACATAAGATTTTACATTCTAATCCTAACATCATGTTGGCTTTACTGTCTTAAACAATAACTCAATATCACAAAGTTTTGAGATGATGTGAACACTAGGTTATATGTCTCTAGTTGAGCAAGTGATGCAGATTGAATTGACATTGAGTTAAAAACATCACTGTACCTTTTATTTTATCCCGTCACTGTCACTGCAGCCAGGAAAACATCAACACACAATTTTGGCAGGGTTTGTGGTGCAAAGGCTACACTTTATGATTCTGGACATAAACAATCTCCAGAATAAGTCAAGTACTCAATTCTTTGAGAGAAACCAGAAAACTGAGCTCAGGCACAAAACAGGAAAAAACAAACTTCACAAATTCAGAAAACAGATTTTAAGCATCTAAGAAAACAGAAATAAAATCAAGCACCAATCAAGTACTTACAATGGAACCACTGAATGAGATTTATAAAGTGTATAAAATTATTACCCACTGGAAAAAAATATTTCTACAGATGGTCATGTGCATAGATACTTACGAAGAAACAATAAATTCCGACATTTATCCATTGTTGCATAAATCAAAAACGTTTGATTCTTGTCCATGGATTATAAAGTACTCTAGCATTGTATTGCTAGGCACATACAGTGACAGGTAGTCACATGACATTATAGCTGATCCCTTAGAAAATATATATGCATTGGGGATACTCTTTTAAAATATTATCCGTTCAGTGGAAATAGGAGAATTATATTAAAAAAAAACAAAAAAAAAACTGTGGATCTGTGCTCAAAACAGTGTACAGAGAAGCAAAAAAAGTTTTACTTAGGAATCCTAGTGTTGAAACTTTTTTTTTACACTGCCTGTTCAATAAAAATGTCTGCCAAAAAATTGAATTTGACTGACATTAAATGGTTACTCCTTTAAGGTGCCATATTGTAATGTGCCATATTGGGCACTATGGAAAATGTCAACTTGCTGTAAACCAGTAAAAAGAAAAATACAAAGTTTACTCAGCTGGAAAAATGTCTTCCACACCCTCTCTGATGTCACAGGGGCCTCAAGCGGTCCACTCACAGGCTCCTCTATTAGGGATGCACCGAAATGAAAATTTTGGGCTGAAACCGAAAATTCAGGATGCCCTTGGCCGAAAACCGAAAATGACTTTTTTTTCCCCAAATGATTTTAATTTTTTTTTTTCATTATATTAGGCTTTTTAATGAATTTAATGAATCTAATATGAAAAACTTCCCTTCTCTTTTAGAGGTTCCCCCTACCCCAGTGTTCCTTTTCCTGTACCTTAGTCCCCACCTTAATGTTCCTCTCCCTTCCAGTCCCATAGTGTTCTTTCCATCCTTCTCCACAGTCCCATAGTGTTATCCTCCCCTCCCCAGTCCCATAGTGTTATCCCTGCCCCACCTGTTCCATAGTGTTCTTCCTCCCCCTCACCCCCCTGTCCCAAGTGCAGTATTATTGACTTTACATGTTATCATTTCTATCTTTCAAAAAACAAACAAAAAAAAAAAAAAACTATTTCGTACGAAATGAGAGAAGCCCATTTTCGGACGAAAACTTCAGCTGCCGAAATTTTGTTGCATCCCTATCCTCTGAGATGTCTGTGACTGGACCATTTTGTCGGCTCTGAGCGCAAGTGTGCTCTCTCTGGGCCAGCAAGGGTAGGGAGTTGGTGTGGGCAGAACGATGGAGCATTTTTGCTATTACGTCAACAGAGGGAGGTTGGTTAGCATGATTTCACCACTGTCGGCATGATGCAATGCGCGCTGATGATAGATGTTTATCACAACATTGATATTTGGCAGCCCGGATTCTGGGTTGCAATAGTCACATGTCCTGGGGGTGAAACTTGTCCCCAGCTCACAAGAGCAGTGTTTCAATTAGAAACTTGGCATATATATACTCCTACCACCTTAACCACTTCAAATTTCTGAAGTTGACACCGTAGTTGGAGTAACCATTAAGAAAGTTGGCATCAATAAATTGTAATGCATTAATACATTTTAAAAAGTTAAACTCGCTAGTATTTTAGCGCCAAGACAGTCTTCATGTGGCAGATTATCATCCTTGATGATTTCTATTCCAGTCTGATAATTCTAATAGAGAAGCATTGTGACTATCGCTGCACATTGCGATCCAGTGCTTCTCACAGAGAAGACATGAGCTGCGTTTAGTGTCCTCATGTTGCGCGTGCCAAAAGTGAACACCGATTTTTTTAAAGGTTTTAAAGATTAAGTGCCTCTAGTGGCTGTCAGTCTCAGAGGATGGAATTTAAGTCCAACATGGTAGTAGGCACAAAAATGTAGCTTTCCATTGTGTTAACCGTATCATCAAGATACAAAGTAATACAACATTTATAGAAACATTAGTATTTTTAGCTGATTCTTCTGTCTCCCATAGTGTTAATATTCATCTAGCAACGCCCCATACATTCACTGTTTTTATACCGCTTGATATAATTTTCTTACTACCACTTTTTGCCTTTCAGTGAGCTGAATGGCTCTTACAGCTTACAATTAATAACGTTCCTTCTTTCCCATGCTGATATGTTTTCTACTTTGATTACACTAAATGATAAGCTTTCTCAAATATTTCAACAATTTTTCCATTGAAAATACTTTTTGCTAACCCCAGGGAACATTTAACATTTGAAACTGTTAATTTGTGCATTGATGATGTCTGTCTGCAATTTGTCAAAGACAAGCAGATACATTCCTGCCCTGATTACGAGCTATTGGTTTCTGACGTTCGGTACTGCTCCTACACTTATAAACAACAAGCTGCAGGCAATGGAATAATGCACATCATTGCATATTTGGGAACATATCCTCCCATAAGCCTACTTGGAAAAGCACAGTTACCAAAAGAAAACAGAACGTGCAAAAATCAGCACCATTCACCTCGCTTGAAACCTCCTGTAACTGGACTTAAAATCTGTGTTTTTTTGTTTTGTTTTGTTTTTTTAAATATACTAGTAATTGCAAAATGTCTGTTGGTGCAAGACTCACTACCCTGTGACAAATGGAAGTTCATGGGCCTGCCCACTGCCTATGACGTCTGTGTATCCTGTACATGCTTTCATTATGCTGTGCATAAGCGTAAGAATTACTGTATATACTAGAGTATAAGTCGAGTTTTTCAGCACATTTTTTATGCTGAAAAACCCCAACTTGACTTATACTCGAGTCAATGTCTGTATTATGGCAATTTACATTGCCATAATACAGACAGGGGGCTGTGTAGGAGGGGGACTGGCAGGGAGCTGTTACTTACCTCTCCTGCAGCTCCCTCCTCCTCCTCCGCGCCGTCCCTGTCAGCTCCCAGTGTAAGTCTCGCGAGAGCTGCGGGGTCATAGTGCGGCCGCGAGACTTACACTGGGAGCTGACAGAGGAGCTGACCGGTCCAGCGCGGAGGAGAAGGGAGCTGACAGGAGCTGCAGGAGAGGTAAGCGCTCTCTGCCAGCCCCCCTCCACTGAACTGCCAATGCCACTGGACCACCAGGGAGTGAGAGCCTTCCTCCCTGCCATGTATCAAGCAGGGAGGGGGGACGAAAAAAATTATAATAAAATACAAATAATAATACAACAAAAAAAATATTAAAATAATTTAAAAAATAATAATAATAAAAATGCCCACCCCACACCAAGGCTCTGCAACACACACACACTGCACTCATACACACACACTGCATTCATTATATACACACACTGTAAATAAATATTCAATTAATATAATTTTTTTAGGATCTAATTTTTATTTAGCAATTTACCAGTAGCTGCTGCATTTCCCACCCTGGTCTTATACTCGAGTCAATAAGTGTTCCCAGTTTTTTGGGGTAAAATTAGGGGCCTCTGCTTATATTCGGGTCGGCTTATACTCTAGTATATACGGTACCTTCATTCCACTTGAAGAAGACCGCTGCTTCAGATGTGAATTGTAGACAAAACTAACGAAGAAACCTCTTTCAAGCTGTTGGTTTGTCAGGCTTTGCTGTTGGATCACTTGGCCACGAAACAGAATGCCTTGAGTGAGAAATCAATGAAAGATGTATATTTGACCAGAAAATCTACAATCCTATGAGTCAAGGATGCAGATCTGTGATACTACATGTATAGTACACCCTGTTAATCGTTGGCCCTTGGACCCCAAACCAGTCCCCACTTTCCTTTCACATATCGTGAGGTATAAGGAGGAAACCAATCCAAAATCCATCTTGGATATTAGTGGGTCCTGAAACCCTATCAAAGACATACTGTCTGGCTATTTATTGCATAAATATAGTCCTAATTCAAGTATAATTTGAAACTTGTTCAGTTTTGTATGATATTTAATTCCAAGTATTTATATGTTCAGTTCTAAGCAGGGCCCCATCAGTCCTTCATCCTACTTCCTTTTTTTGTTTGTTTTGTTTTTTGTTTTACAGGGCACCACATTTAACCCTTTAAGACCGGAGGGCGTACAATTACGTCCTTTTTTTAAGCGGCTCTAAACGCCGCCGGGCGTAATTGTATGCTCTCCGTTTTTTTTTTTTTTTTTTTAAACTTACCCGGTCGCCGGCGATTGCTGTTGGGGGGACTCCCAGGGAGCCCCCCGCGGCACGTCCGCCCTCCAGCAGCCCCCCCGGCCATGTGAGAGTGAGCTCCTTGCGAGGACCTCACAGTCACATGGCTGGGATAGCTGGCTCAGGCATTGCCAGCAGGGGGACTAACTCTAATGACAGTTAATCCCCCTGCTGTCTGAAATCAAATATAAAAAAAAAAAGTTAAATCAGTGCAAAAAAAACCAATTATATACTTAGATCACATATATATACACACACATACACTGTCTAGGTGTATTTTACTATTAATATATAATAATATCAAATTACACGTAGACTGATACTGATTAAATATATATATAATTATTGTTATATATATATATTTATATATAATATAAAAAAAATATGTAAATACGTAAACAAATAAAATTAAAAAAATAAGTAAAAATAAATAAAAAAATATATAGATGTGTTATTTCGTTCTAACTGTATTGTGATATTAATATATATTTATATCAAAATACACGTAGAACAAAATAATATATATCTATATACATAAATATATACGTGTGTGTGTATGTGTATATATATATATATATATATATATATATATATAAATATATATATACACATGTATTAATTCTACACATATATTTATGTAATATTTTTACATAATTAGGTATCCTAATTAATGACAATTAGCGTGACCTGCCTGACAACCCATGCCGAAAGTATAGGGAATTTAATTTGCTAGCACTGTATTTAACCGTATAACTTTCCAAGACACCATAAAACCTATACATGGGGGGGTACTGTTTTACTCGGGAGACTTCGCTGAACACAAATATTAGTGTTTCAAAACAGTAAAATGTATTACAACGATGATATCGCCAGTAGTTTTCACGCACAAACAGCACTTACACGGACGATATTATTGCTGCAATACTTTTTACTGTTTTGAAACACAGATATTTGTGTTCAGCGAAGTCTCCCAAGTACAACAGTACCCCTCATGTACATGTTTTATGGTGTTTTCAAAAGTTACAGCGTCAAATATAAGGCTTGTGTTTCATTTTTTTCACATTAAAATTCGCCAGATTGCTTACGTTGCCTTTGTGACCCTATGGTAGCCCAAGAATGAAAATTACCTTTATGATGGCATACCATTTGCAATAGTAGACAACCCAAGGTAATGCAAATGGGGTATGTCCAGTATTTTTTAGAGGTGTCTTTCTACGGCACTCAAGGCTGCTAGAGCCAAACAGGCTTTGGCCTCTCAGGAGTCTCAGTGAAACTTCAGATATCTGCTAATACGAAGAGGTACTGAAGGACAATCCTCAATTTTTGCATTGCAGAACGTAGAGGAAGTGATCTCAGATCAGTTCCTCCCAGCACTTGTGAATGGGAATCCACACTGTAGTAGAGCAGCCTGCAGCTCCTGTCCTTGACCTGTACCTGGCCAGCCTGGTCCCCACTGGAACCCAGGGAAGCCACCCACACTGCTAGACATACACAGACCTGCAGAATAAGCCTCCCCTCATACAAATAATATGAACAGCCCACACACAAACATACACACGCAACACCACTAACAATCCACATACATGCACACAATCCCACATGCAACCTCTCAAATGCAATACCCCAAACAGTCTCCACACACTACCAAACACGCAGTGACATATCCACCCACACACAATTCCACAAGCAGCCCTCATACACAGCCCACATTCATATGTATCATACACGATACCATAAACTACTAATGCACATATACAATATAATAGCTCATATAAGCACAAATACAATGATACAAAGCAATTGCAGTATAAATAACACAAGCAAAATACAGCAGCATACACACCTCAATTTAAAAAAAATAGGATCGGCACACTACGGGACATCACAATCCTATATTGGCACAGTGCTGCTAAAAGGTTGCCTACCCCTGTTCTAGGGTATACAAAGTCCAGGACACATTCAGCTCAGTTTTCCTTCTTTTATTTGATAAGAAAAACAGGTGCTTTAAATAATAATAAACAAACAAAAATTCCTTGCTCTTACTTGAGCTCTTACTAGACAGAAATCACTATCTGTAATTGGGTGGTTTTCCCAATTTTCAAAAAAAAATGTATTGGCTTTTTCTCCCTCACTCTGCTTTTTCTCCCTCACTCTGCAGCAGGCTAATCTCTTCTTTTTTTATATTTTTTATTTTTTTAAATTCTTGATTTTTCTTGTGCATATTAAAGAACATACAGTTAGCCTTGCAGCGCCACAACAGCATCTGCAGGCTTGTCATGAACATCAACTTATTATGGCATGTGGTTGGCTAGCACATTTTTAAAATGTTTTATCACGAGAAACAAACGGTTATAAACTGTTCTATAACGTATAGGTTATGCATTAGCGTATTTCGTATACGAACTGTAAGATAAAGACCATTAGTTACATGCTTAATTTAATCACACCGTAGAGTAAAGTGTTAGACAGTTGCTATTAGGGATTCGACTAATTCTCACCGAGCAAGTTCAGCTAAGAGTTTTGCTAGGTTGGCTATTCTTGTGTAGTGGTAATACAGTACGTCATATATCTATGGCTAGCCTCCGTGTAATGCATAGGTGAGTCACGCTTAACAACCCTAGGCTATAGGGAGTTAATGAGTCCCTTTAAATACTTTACTTTCAGTGCCGGTGTAATGATACAGACTTTGTATGGTTATGCCTTATCAGCAATTGCATAAAATAAATCCGTGATCGAAGCCTCCTGCCTTTGGAGCTAAGATTATCAGTGCACATTTTTCTTGTATAGGACTAGGCAGTCATAACGATGTGATCGCCCGTGCCAGTGGTGGCTGTAGGTGCCATAGCTAGTGTGGATTCAGAGGGTTGCACTGGTGGTGATATGGTGCTGGTTCCTTTTGGCCGTGCGATTTGTATAAAGTTGGATACATGAGTAAGGGCTAGGAGTTTGAGAGTCATCTATGTGTGAATTGCGTATATTTCAGAGTATGAGTGTCTGTGCCGTGTTAGGGCTGGGTTCTTTAAGACTGTGGAGGAGGTCTATGTGAATTAAAAAGGTTGGGCCATATTGACTAGAGTGTGTTCCATCGGTTGCTATGCCTCTTAACCCTGAGGCATTAGGGGGGAGGGGGCGCGGGCAGTGTGCAGCTGTACTGCCTTAAAGGCACAGGGTAATGCACAACCTGTCGGTGCAAGAGATGAGAGCCTTAATAAAGACAGGTTATACATAACTTGGTATAGTGAGTAGAACATGAAGCATTAAAAATTAATATTACAATTTAACAAGAACTGGAGGTCTTTTGTTTGGTCAGTCCAGGTTTCATGTCACGGGTCCTGGGTGTCCACCCCTATGGCATTGTTAGAGAGTCCCAGTGTGGTCAGCAAGGCCTGTCCTTCTTCCACGTTGGTGATTTTATAGTGTTGTTCGCCTTTGGTCACCCACAGCGTTCTGGGGGTCGCCCATCTGTAAACTAGACCCGCTGCCTGCAGGGTAGCGGTCACGGGCTGCATGCTCTTGCGCCATGATAATGTGTCTCTGCTTAAGTCCTGGAAGAATGTAATTTGATGTGTTTCAAAGTCATAGGGCGCTTTCCCTTTCATGGCCGTTATTAGGGCTATTTTGTCTGTCAAGGTTTGGCATCGTAGGATTATGTCGCGTGGGGCTGACTTAGGTGCCCTTAGGGGTTTTGCTATGCGATATACGCCATCAAACGTAAAGTGTTTTGCCAGCCTGTTGGGAATGAGTGAGGCCACTAAGTGGGGTAGTTCCTCCAGTGGCACCGTTTCTGATACCCCCCTGATCTTGACATTCTTCCTTCTACCCCTGTCGTCTAAGATGTTTACTTGCCTGGAGACATTATCCTGTACTGTCTGCATCTGGGCAACTGTGTCTTTTAGTGAGTTTAGGGCTTGGCTCAGGTCTTTCACCTCTTGTGCCGTGGCCTGTGTTCAGGCCGATACTGCCTGTACCTCTGCTGCTTGCCACATTAGTTGTAGGTTACCTTGGAGTCCCGCTAGCATGGTCTGGATGTCCTGTTTTGTCGCTGGGGCTAACCCATCAGTAGCCTGTGCTTTTATGTTGCCTGTGTTGGCCTCTGCTGTGCTGTGTTCTGAGTCTTCTTCTTCAGATCTTATAGGTGAGGCTGCCGTGTTAGCGCGTGCCTGTGCGGGTGGAGGATGCTGCAGCATGCTGCCAATGTCCCGGTTAGGCGTGGAGGTACTTGCTGCAGGTTTGTTGGACCTCCGTCCCATATCTTCCGTTGTGTGAAAGTCTGCCTCTATGAGTTGTGGGCTCTGCCCGAGCTACGCTGTCAGCCCCCTGTTGAGGTACTGGTCACGTGTGCGATAGGCCCCCTGACCCTTGACGCGGCGTTTCGTGCCCGACTGTTGTAAAAAAGGCATCTGCGTGTTCAGCAGGGTGTCTGGAAGCTGTGCTTGTCGTTAGTTTTAGTCGATGGGCTGCGGGTGTGCCTTTTTTTTCCGTTATTTTGCGCCGGCCGTGCAGAGCTTTTGCAAATAGCGACTGCCTCGTTGTGCCGTTAGCTCCGCCCCCCTCGCTAATCTCTTCTTTTAAAGGCCTGTCTGCTAATTGACCAGCTACAGGTGAGTGCCAATTAGTTAATTCTGAAGCTAAATTGCATGATTTTGCTATTACATGACGCAAAGTCATGATTTTATTAAAGACACGGAGGCGAGTATTGCATATCCCTTTCTTTACTGTCCACCAATAACAACAAAGAATACAAACAGAATGAAAAAATAATGAACATACATTAACAGAGGCCCCTCCCCGCTCAAGTCCCAATATAATAGGCAGCACTTCCCTTCCATTTCCCTCTTTCTGAAGATGCGACCGTAGTAACAGTGTCCAACTAAGAATGGTAATAAGTCCAAAAGTAGACAACTATAACTGAATAGGATAATCCAACAACAGCAGGGAAGCATGACCGGATGAACCGTAGGACCAGAGAGTATCAGCGGGGGGAGTCCTCTCAAGCTGGATGACGGCATGCCGTCTTATCAGATCAGGCTGTGAAAACATAAAGGAACAGGGGCCGACAGGTTAAAATCGATAATTGCAACTAGTGTCAAGTTTCAAACTGAGGAAAAATCCCACATATATACAGTCCCACACTACAGGGTGATTAGCAAAAACCAACATGAACTTACCAGTACGACACGGCCCCACTTACCGTACCAAAATATTCAATGTGAATTCGTGGTAACCTTCGACAACCGGGTGGGAAACACATCACCTTAGTAATAGAACATGGGTAGGACAATACTCGCCTCCGTGTCTTTAAAGGACCACTCTAGTGCCAGGAAAGCATACTCGTTTTCCTGGCACTAGAGTGCCCTGAGGGTGCCCCCACCCTCAGGGACCCCCTCCCGCCCGGCTCTGGAAAAGGGAAAGGGGTTAAATCTTACCTTTTTCCAGCGCTGGGCGGAGAGATCTCCTCCTGCTCTCCTCCTCTGATCCTCCTCTTCTCCTCCCCGTCGGCTGAATGCGCACGCGCGGCAAGAGCTGCGCGCGCATTCAGCCGGTCACATAGGAAAGCATTCATAATGCTTTCCTATGGACGCTGGCGTGCTCTCACTGTGAAAATCACAGTGAGAAGCACGCAAGCGCCTCTAGCGGCTGTCAATGAGACAGCCACTAGAGGACATAGGGGGAAGGCTTAACCCATTCATAAACATAGCAGTTTCTCTGAAACTGCTATGTTTATGAAAAAATGGGTTAACCCTAGAAGGACCTGGCACCCAGACCACCTCATTAAGCTGAAGTGGTCTGGGTGCCTAGAGTGGTCCTTTAATAAAATCATGACTTTTCGTGATGTAATAGCAAAATCATGCAATTTTATAACAAGACACGGAGGCTCATATTGCAAGTTTAAAGCTGTTCAACTACTGCAGTGAATGTATGTGGGGCCGGGCGAAAGTAAAATTCCCTGAAAGTAGATTCCCTAGACCAATCGGCTGTTTTCATAAGGTCCTCCAGACGTGCGCCTGCAGTCATCATCGAGGAAGCCGAGGCCCCCCGGACCGAATGGGCTCCAAAGACCGCGGTATCAATGCCCGCTTGGGCCAGTAGCCATTTCACCCAGCGTGATAGTGTAGTGCTAGAGACCGGGCGGAAAGGAGGACGAAAGGATAAGAATAGCTGTGGGGATACAGCTGAGCGGTGAAGTTTGGTTTGATTTTCGCGTAGGCAAGCCACTAGGCACAATGTTGGAGAGGTAGGGAAACTCGGATAGGACACAGATTTGATTGAGGTCTTCGTCCGTCGACTGATGTTGAACGTTACCCCGTCCGGGGTGTATGACCTGGCGTCAAAGTCCAGGGCTCTGACATCTGAAACCCTCTTGCATGAAACAAGGCGGAGCAGGCAGACCAACTTGGCAGATAGTTGTTTCAAGGAGAGTGCTGGGTTAGCGGGCCAGGATGAGATGAAGGATAACACGACGGAGACATCCCAGGTCGTGGAATAACGCGGCCTGGGTGGTCGGGAGAATCGGGAGCCCTTGAGGAGTCGGCATACTAAGGGGTGTTGTCCTGCAGGGCATCCGTCAAAGCCTTGATGAATCGCAGAGATGGCCGACCGATAGAGGTTGATAGTCCTGTAAGCCTTCCCCGCCTCAAAGAGGGAAGTCAGGAATTGCACGACCATGGTTACAGGGGCCAAATGTGATCCGCGTCCCTATCCAGTCACCAGCCAGCCCAAGCTCGCCAAGCTGACCCATATGCCCATCTACTTCCGGGAACCCATGCTTCTGCCAACAGGCGTCTAGTTGTGTCCGAAACTCCTTGGATCTCCCAAGGTCCCCGGAGATTCGCCACGCCAGAAGTGGAAGGGAGCCCTTCAGTCGAAGTGGGTGATCTCGTGCCATCGGGTCAAGTAGTAAGTTGTGGAACGACGGCAGCAGTCGGGGATAGTCCACCGCCATTTTGAGTATTTGAGGGAACCATGACTGCGTTTCCCAGAAGGGGGTCACCATCACCAACTCTTCCCGGTGTCTGCGGGTCTGCAGGAGGGAGCGCGGGATCATGGAAAACGGGGTAAAAGCATATAGGGGGCTCCCGTTCCATTCTTGCAGGAAGGCGTCTACCGCTTCTGCCATCGGGTCCGGCCTCCAGCTGAAGAAGCGAGACAGTTGGGTGTTGAGTCGGGAAGCGAAGAGGTCGATAGTGAAGGGACCCCAAAGAGATGATAAACTGGAGAACACCTCCGTGTCCAACTTCCAGTCGCTGGTGTCTGAAAGATGGCATGACCCCCAGTCCACTTGAACGTTGTGCAGACCAGGTAGGTATTCCGCGTGGACCATCAGGTTCCGTTCTAGGCAGAATTCCCAAAAGTCTTTCGCCAAGGTGGCCAACACTGCCGACTGCGTACCACCCAGGTGGTTGACATACCTGACCGCTGAGACGTTGTCCATGCGGAGACGGATGCAAGCCAAGGCACGGTCCTTCGCGAAGCTGTGGATGGCAAAGGAACCCGCTAGGAGTGTAGCCGGGATTCGGCTGCCGACCAACGTCCGCCCGTTGAAATTCCTTCGCAATGGGCCCCCCAGCCTTGGAGGCTGGCATCTGAGTCGATCGTGAACTCTGGTAGTGAGCTGAAGATTGTTTTGCCGTTCCATGCGGACAGGTTGATAATCCACCATCGCAGTTCGTCCTTTGTTTCGCTGTCCAGCGACACCAGGTCTGCGTAGGATGCACCGGCTCTCAGGTGTGCGATCTTCAGGCGTAGTGCTCGGTAGTGGAGCGGGCCCGGGAATACCGCCTGAATCGATGAGGCCAGGAGGCCGATAAGCTGTCGCAAGGTGAGCTGGGGCCGATTGAGGCCTCTGCGTAGCTCCTTGCGGATGGAACGGATCTTGGATTGTGGCAGGCTCATTCGCCTCTCACGAGTCCATGAGGAATCCTAGGAATTCCATACGAGTGGCGGGGTTTAGGCACGGCTTTTCCCAGTTGATAACGAAACCCAGGCGGGAAAGGAGGCTTATGGCCAGTCGGAGGTGGGTAAGGAGAGTGGAGCGATCTTGGGCCATGAGGAGGATGTCTTCTAGGTATACGATTAGACGAACTCCCCGACTGTGTAACCAGGCCATCACTGGACGTAGTAGCTTTGTGAAGCACCACGGAGCCGAGGAGAGGCCGAAAGGTAGCAGGTAAACCTCCAAGTCTCTTGTTGCCAATGAAAGCGTAGGAGATCTCGGGAATTTAACGCAATCGGTACCGTCAGGTATGTGTCCTTGAGATCTAGCTTCACTAGCCAGTCTCCATGAAGGAGAAGATCCCGTAACAGGTGGATACCTTCCATCTTGAAATGATGGTATCGGACTATGGCATTGAAGGGGCGCAGATTTATGACGGGTCTCAATTGACCGCCTTTCTTTTCCACCAGGAAAATGTTGCTTATGACCCCTGCGTGGTTGAGGGGTGCCCGTTCTATAGCCCCTTTGGTAAGAAGGGTGGAGAGTTCCTCGTCGATCCGTCTGCGATCCTGAAGTGAAAAGCAGATCGGTCGAGGGGGGGGGAATGTGTATAAGGTGTTCTATAAGTTCTATGTGAAAACCCTGAATAGTGGCCAGCACCCATGGGTCTGATGTGATTTGTGACCAGGCTGGGAAAAAATGTTGGAGTCTGACCCTACACAAACAGGAGAAGAAACATGTGATATGAGGTAACTCACCGTAGGGTCGTCTGGAACTGGAGTTGCCTCGGAAGCCTATGTATAGCCACGGGCGTCCGCAAGATGGGAAGAAGGAAGGACGTGTGTTAGCCTCCTGGTACTGTGTTCGCTGTTGAAAAGAGCCTCGTCCCGTGCCACGGGATTGGAAATAATTACGGCCGGACAGACGGCTCCTGGATCTGCCGGCCCTGGTGGAGACCCGTCCCTGGAAAACTTGCCTCATGGAGGCTTGTGCCTTATCCAGGGCAGTAAATGCCCCAACAAAACGCCCCAAATCTTTAATAAAGGAGTCGCCGAAGAGGAGACCTTGGGCGTCCTTACCGGCTTCTGTGAGGGCGAGATTGCCCAGTTTTGGTTCTATATTAAATAAGATGGCTTTACGCCGTTCAGTCGAGAGGGAGGTGTTAACGCTCCCAGCAATACAGATTGCTCTCTGGACCCAACCACGCAGGTCTTCAGGGTCAACCATGCGGTTCTCCGCTTTGGCGTCTTCAGCCAAATCAAATAATTTTGCCAGTGGGCCGAATATATCCAGGTGTTTATCCTGGCATGATTTTAAGGCCGATTCAAGCCCTTTATGGGGGTTCCAGCCTAGTTTGTAAGAAACTGAGTCATCTTGGGGTCTACCTCGGGAGTGTCGCAAACTTTATTAGGCACCACAGGCCTTGGACACTCCGCCCTCAATTTGTTGCGGGCCGCTTTGCTAAGTGGGTGTCGCACCCAATTCTCAAGATACGTGGCAATGTGGTCGGCCGGGAGCCACTCTGCCGATCTCGGATGGTGTAAGTCATCCGGGTCGAAGAGTGGAACGCCTGATGGATCCACGAGGGTGTATCCCGCAGTTGCGGAGTATCCAGTCCCTGGCTCGCCTCCGGTCTTCTCTGCCGGAGCAGAGGAAAGGAGGTCAAAGCCTGTATTAGCGGCATCCACCTCAGTCGCTGTGCTCTGGCACATTTCCATAGCCGCGCCCGTTCTGCCTGGCGCGGAAAGGCTCTTTTGCGTGGGTGTGACACGCTTTCTGGGGCGACCTAAGGTACGCCAGTCATGGTGTTTCTGGAGGCAGAGGGATGTTTAACTTTATGGGTAGCCTTCTTGGGTATTTCTCCCTGTGGGTCCACAGGATGATGCGAACGAGGCGTTGTGGAGCCCGAGTAGTGCTTGTCCAAAGGACATGGCAGGAGGACCTGAGAAATGGTGTGGGAGAGGGTAGATGACATGGACCCCATGGCTGCCATAATGGCGTCTGTCACCGAGCGCTGTAGCGCTAAGAACTGTGCTCCATCAGAGTGGGTAGTTCTATATGAGTGAGCGGGTGAATTACACGAGGTGACAGGGGCTTAACCCCTACAAAGTGGGGTATCAGACTCCCCAGAGGGAGGGGAACCAGAAGATAGTCTGGGTTTGGGCATGATATAATAAAATAGGAATAACAGTAAGTTAATCCCAGTAAGCTGTCAAGGAATAGTATGGGTTAGTCACCCAAACCGATAGCAATAAGCAAAAAACAATCTCACCAGGGCCCAGACCAGTGGCACACTGACAGCGGAGTGGGAAGAAGTCAGGAAGTCAGAAAATGGCCGCCAGTAATCTCGCGAGATTCGCGGCAAAAAATGTGAAGTGATAGAAGAAACCGAACGTCCGGCAGGTAAAAGAGACAAATTCGTTGATATAATAGGTAAGTATAGGGAAAAAAATGCAAAAAAATGGCGAATGGGCCGTTCGCGAAAATTAAGCGAACGCGGCAAACAGCCGAATAGCCCTATCTGCCGATTGATGAGCTGTATGTGTGCGCTACGAATTAGCCGAACGGGCTTAATTCGTATGCGCACACAGCCGAAAACCGGGAAAAAACGTGCGCAAAATGGCGCTGAGGTAATTCAAGGAAAGGAGAAACAGAAGAAACAAGAGTTAAACGGAGGAAAACAGCCACTAAACATGACAGGGGAGGTCTGGACCCGGGACACAATAAGCAATAAAAAGTATGCAATAAAGGATTCTAATTAAGATAGAATAAGCTAAGAGATAATGAGATATAAATATATATACCAGAAAGTAATAAGAATAAATTAAAGAAAAAAAAGCTATATAGTACAATAGCAACTAGAATAATAATTATTAATATTAATAAAATCTATAAGGAATGATGGTATTAAACAAATGTCAATAGGAAATAATATGACAAAAGTGACATGTACTTATCTTTGTGTCGGAGCAGCAAAGAAGAGGGAAATGGAAGGGAAGTGCTGCCTATTATACTGGGACCTGAGCGGGCAGGGGCCTCTGTTAATGTATGTTCATTATTTTTTCATTCTGTTTGTATTCTTTGCTGCTATTGGTGGACAGTAAAGAAAGGGATATGCAATATGAGCCTCCGTGTCATGTTATAAAATCAAGATTCTGGTCAGTACACAGCAACTAGTGCTGTTGGAGCATTGGCCCACCCTGCTCTCCAAATGCTTCGCCCCAGGGACCCATACCATGTTTTGTAGAGCATCAGCAATGTATATTGCAAACTTTAACCTCTCTCCCTGGGGCATTTAACTAAAGATTATCTGGCTGCTGTTTAACAAATCAGGCCTGATATATCTGCCATCAAGCACTATTCCACTTTTTCGCTCACAAGTTTAAAAGAACACTCCAGACACATAACAGAATTGAGCTTGCTGGAGTGCTTTATGTGTCGGGGGTTGTGACCGTTTATAAAAATGCTGAATTCAGTAGAAATTGTCACCTTTATAATTGGGTACTGAAACAGTTTCCTGGGCTTCAGACAGGTATGTTTTTTTTTTTTTATTATTAAATTTTTTATTATTTCCCCTTGCTCCTGTTAGCCGTACAGAGCTAATGGAAGCAGCAGGCACGCTAGGCTAGCTCATGCCACCCTTGCCTCCTACTACAGTTCATTGACAAGCATTGGAAAGTTGTGATCGCAGTTGCGCACACGAATATGGCTCCAGTACAGAGTCTTCTCAGTGAGAAGTCTCTGATGGGTGTATTCTCTGTGCCCGGGAAAATGGAGAGGCCTGCAAAGGCTGCAAAAAGCAGATTGCAAGTTGTTTTAAGAAAGCATACAGAACAAAAATACAAACTTGTTTTCTTTGGAGGTATATCTTATAAATTGTTGGTAAAAAAAAACATTTGGAGTGTTCTTTTAAGTCTTTTAAGTCATGTCCAATATGTAAAGCAGTTACTGTATTATCAGGGAGCATTTGGTCTGCACCTCTGGTGAGTGCAGACCACAGTACTCGTTGCCTCTCAGAACCGGCGCACAGTGAGTAGGTGTATGCTAAGATCACTGGTTGCTGAGCTAGCAGGAGGCACAGACCACACACTTCCCGCTTTGTACCTTTTCCCCCAGAACGCTCTGAAGCAGCCCGGACCCTTGATCATGGCAAGGCTAAATGTTCAACAAATATGCCTGCCCGGCGCCTAGAACAGCTTGTCCCAGGGCATAGGTCGATAAGAATTCCATATATATATATTTTGCTGAGGTAGTTTGATAGTCATTTTATATCCCTGGCATGTTACCTCATTAATATCTCTAAATGTGAAGGTTATTTTGAGTACAGTGAAATATTATTTATGTATTGAGGTAAGCATAGTAAATGCTTTATGTCTTTGTGACAAACTGCACAGATGAGAAGCCCCATGATTGGATTAACATTGTCTGCAACTGTGTTTAATGTATCCACTGTATCTAATTGTATTAATATACCTTTAGCTGTTTATGCTTTATATCATTTAGTTTCTTCCTAGTTTATTTCCATAAACTCTTTCACCACTTTCATGACGGCCTACGTGTGCATCTTTAAAAGTGGCCAACATCCTGCTAATCAGAGATGTTAGCAAAAACCTTCCATTTATTCCAATTGCTTTCTGAGTTATAAGTATTAATGTGGAAAAATCCCTATATAAAGCAGCCAGTGTGTGTGTGTGTGATGAGTTTGTTGAATTATATGCTGGATATCAAAGATCTCTTGCATGATATACACCACTGACAGACTTTAAAGAATCCTATGAAAGGTTTTGTATTATTTGGGCCAAGAGGCTGTGTTGTGTGTTTGAAAATGCAGAGCAAAGAGGCTCTGAGGTTGTGGATGTAGAGCAAGCATGTCAAACTTGCGGCCCACAATGGATAGATTTGCGTCCCACTTGCCCTGGGGGCTACTTTGTGTTGTGGCTGCGACCAGCCGCAAGACAGGAAAGATATTTCAGACCAGGCCGATCATGTTCTCCCGCAGGCCAACCACACCCCCTTCCCTCTTGCTCGCAGTGCCAGTGGAGCGTCTAGCCTGCTTGAGCAGAGAAGAGCAGGGCTGGAACTGGAGGACGGATGGCTCAACCTAAGGTAGAGGGGCTTGAAAGAAAGTTACATTTGGGGGAGGGCATTGTATTAAATTGGGGGAGGGAGGTGGACAGTGTATTAAATTAGAGTGCTGTGAGGAGGGGCAGTGTATTCGATTAAGGGACAGTGTATTAGATTGGGTGGAGGGGGGGCAGCGTATTAAATTTGGTGGCAATGTATTGGATTTGTGGGCAGTGTATTAGAATGGAGGGAGGGGGCAGTGTATTAGAATGGAGGGAGGGGGCAGTGTATTAGAATGGAGGGAGGGGGCAGTGTATTAGAATGGAGGGAGGGGGCAGTGTATTAGATTGGGTGGAGGGGAGGCAGCGTATTAGATTGGGTCTGCTAGCATGGAGGAATAGTGAGCAATAGTACAAAGACTGCAGCATAGACAGGGGAAATCGAAATGGGACAGGCAGCATAGAAAAGTACTTAAAGCTCCACAAATAAAATAGATAATGTATGATGAACAGTACTTGAGAAAACTATATGTCACCTATGGTCTCTACATCAGTCATGCCATTAAGTTGCTGTGCCCGCTGCTAGCTATTACCACTTAAAAAAACACTATAGCCATTAGGGATTGACCAATTTTTTTATTATTATTATTCTTTTGTAAATATCAGTATTGGCCGATAATCACCAGTAATACCGATAATGAGGTGGGCCGGTGCGTCCATAAAGTGGTACAAGCGTCTGCCTTGGGGCGCATCGGCCCTGGGGGGTGCTAGATTGGAGTGACCGGCAGGAGGTTGTCGCACAGCGCTCCCTCCTGCCAGGCACTCTGTGTAGCATGGCCGAGCGGAGCAGTGTGCACCGCGGTACAGGAACTTTGTTTCCTGTACCCGGCTGGACTGAAAGGAAGTGCTGACTGAGATGGCACTTCCTGTCAGTGCGGCCGGGTACAGGAAACTGAATCTCCTGTACCATGGGAGACAAGACAGGGCGAAGTTACACTTTTGGGAAAGGGGAGGGGGGGAGGCAAAAACACTATGGGACAGGGGAGTAGAGGAAAGAACACTATGGGGAGGGGGAGGAAAAAACACTATCGGACAAGGGAGGAGGGGGAGGAAAAAGCGCTATGGAACAGAGGCGGGGGGGAGGAAAGAACGCTATGGGACGGGGGGGAAGGAAAGGGGACGGGGAAGGGGAGAACACTGTGGGGGGTGGGAAGACAATATGGGACAGGGGAGAAGGGGAAAGAACACTGGGGGGGAGAGAGAGGAACATTAAGGGATGTCACTAAGGTACAGGGGTTGGGGGGCCACTTAAAGCTAAGGAAGAGGAACATTAAGAGGAATGGGGGGGGAGGGAGGGAGTTCCTACCCCACATATATACACACCAACACACTGCATCCACTACCCAAGCACACACACACTGCATTTACTAATTAAATACTCTCACTGCATCCACTACATACACACATATAAATATTCTGGAAAACATATAAATACAATCTGACTGGCATGTATATTTTGTTCATTTACCACTTAAAGGACCACTATAGTGCCAGGAAAACACACTCGTCAGGGTCCCCCTCCCGCCGGGCTCTGGAGAGAGGAAGGGGTTAAAATCTTACCTTTCTCCAGCGCCGGGCGGGGAGCTTTCCTCCTCCTCTCCTCCTTCCTAGCGGCAGGAGCCGCGCGCGCATTCAGCCAGTTCATAGGAAAGCATTTACAATGCTTTCCTATGGACGCTGGCGTCTTCTCACTGTGATTTTCACAGTGAGAAGCACGCAAGCGCCTCTAGCGGCTGTCAATGAGACAGCCTCTAGAGGCTGGATTAACCCTCATTGTAAACATAGCAGTTTCTCTTTTAGTTCTTTTATTCCCCCCTCACTATTTTTGGGGCGAGTGGGGATAGGTAGAGGTTTCTTAATGTTTTATGTGGGTGGGGGGTGACTTGGGCTTGGGGACCCCTAGTCACCTTGGGGGAGGACATTTTAATTTAGGGCCCTCACCTGCCGCTCAGGGGTGGGGGCTGGGGGAGGGTGGACAATAGGTGTCCCCCCCCCCCCCTCATTCTCCTTTAGGGCCCCCACCCGCCGCTCAGGGGTGGGGGCCGAGGGAGAGGACAATAAGTCCTCACTGTTTAGTAGACATGCGTGAGTAGGGGCATTTGAGAGATTTCAATCTCCCTAATGCTAATATGGGGGTCATATTGACCCCCATAGAGTGAGGGAGAACATGGGGGGGCTTAGGAAGTGGTGGGGAGCACTGCTCCCTGCCGCTTCTATTTTTAAGTCTTGCAAGGATGGAGCTGCGCGCCGGTAGCTACCTCCTTGAAATAAACTGAACGAACACCGATAGTTGGGGGGGATTAGGGGCATTTGTGGGTGACTAGGGGGTCAATTAGATGTAGTGGAGTCGGGAGGGAGGGGGGTTAAAGAAAAACGGGATTTGGCCTTGACAGTGCCACTTTAAGGCTGCCTCTAGTGGCTGTTTACCTGCAGTTTCGCAAAGTTTGCCTTTTGAGTTTGAAATACATGAGGAAGTCTAGCATGTTGAAAAATCTCACAGAAAATCATTGTGTCACTGCTTTCCTATAGGGAAGGCCTAATGTATGTACATTAGATCTTCCCCATTTGCGGGGGGTGTACTTAGGCCCTTGAATTATGTAAGTGTAGAATGGGTTATTTAACCCTTTATTTGCCACTGGGTGTTGGGGGCACGATTTATGCACACTCTCTGCGTCCACTATACACTCACTGCATCATTGTGGGCAGATTCGGGTTGGGCCCTGTTAGCAGACTAGGGGGCCGGGTCCCAGACCTTAAGCTGCATAAGGAGAAAAAACTGATTCTGAAAGATAAAGAGAAGATGAGGAAACCATAAAGGCAGGTTTGAGATGACAGAGACAGTTTAAAGGGACACTCCAGGCACCCAGACCACTTCTGCTCATTGGAGTGGTCTGGGTGCCAACTCCCACTACCCTTAACCCTGCAAGTGTAATTATTGCAGTTTTTCATAAACTGCAATAATTACATTGCAGGGTTAACTCCACCTCTAGTGGCTGTCTACTAGACAGCCACTAGAAGTCACTTCCTAGTTTCTAGCACAGGTTTCCTGTGCTAGAGCGTCGCTGGACGTCCTCACGCTGTGTGAGGACCTCCAGCGTCGCTCAAAACCCCATAGGAAAGCATTGAAATGATTTTTCAATGCTTTCCTATGGGGAGACATTTCCGCGCATGCGCAATTAGGTCTCCTCGGCCGGTGGGCGAGATTAGTCTCGCCCACCTGCTGACTTAATCACAGGGAGGAGCGTCGCGGAGACATCGGCGAGGGACATCGCCGCTGTCCCAGGTAAGTCACTGAAGGGGTTTTCACCCCTTCAGTAACCGGGGATTGGGGGGTGGGAGGGAGAGGGACCCTCCAGTGGTCGTTTTTCTGGCACTGGAGTTTCCCTTTAAGGTGGGGATTGTGACTAGGACTGGTGGTACAGACGCCATTTGTAAAATGGTGAATATATTCCTGTTAGTATGATTCTGGATGCTAAATTTAATGTAAGGATATAAGCTGTCCATAAGTCTCAAGCTGTTCAGTCTAGCCCCCCCCCCATAGAGATCTTACTTGTGCAGTAGATCATTTTATTAGACATATCAGCCATTTTGTTTCTACATGCCAGCTATTTGCCTTTGCACTTCATGGAAATAAAGCAAAGGTCACTGTAGCTGTGCTGGTGGTGAATCCTCTTCCTGTCCAATCACACAAATAGATCTATCTGACATATTAGTGCATCCATTAAAAGGTCAAAAACAGCGTAATAAGCACAAATCATCTCTGTGTCAGCGAGTCCTGGACAGTGTGTAATATAAACGTATGTTAAGTTTTATGACTATGTACTAACATAAAATTTCAGTCTTGGGTAAAAAAAGCTTGACCTACAAATGTTACCCTCTTCATGCTTAATAAATGACAATACATCAGGCCTGCACTGCTCATGTTGTACTCCGTAAAGCTGCACACAATGTTCTGTATATCCTCTTATTACCTAGCGGTGTTAACCTCCTGAATTCCATGTGCTTGTTGCATAAATAACACATTACACCTAGGGAACATGTCCGGCTATACATTGAAGTGTTAATTGTCAAATAAGCCATTTTTGAAAAAAATACTCCAAGTCAGTTATTTTTCAGTTCTTCCAATTTGGCTAAATTTACTTTGAATAACACTTTAGTGAAAAACCCGGTATTGGGATTCCCACAATATACACCGTCTTCAGTCTGCTTAAAGGAACACTATAATGTAAGGAATACAAACCTGTATTGCTGGCACTATAGTGCATGTGCATAGTGCACGAAAGGTGAATTTATTTGCCTTTTCGGCCCAGCGCCTGGCTCGACTTCTGTGGTTGAGATCATCAATATGAAACTGTAAATTCACCTTTTAGTGAATAACCCTGTTAAATATACTCAATATCCAAAGTCTAAATAAAATCATTCACATTTAGTATGGAGATGCCCAGTACCTCGTTTGAAATTTCCTTTCATTCCTAAACCCTGTAATTGAAGAGAAATAAGAATCCATCATTTTCTGATGCTAAAAATACAAATGCACTTGCTGAACTCGCACAGTAACAGATAAAATATATTCTACTGATTACTGGCAAGTCCCTGACTCGGTCTCAAGAGCATACTGATACATAAAACAGACGTAAAATACTTTTCATAATGGAAAAACTGTATTGCTGCACGTAGGCATTCTGCCTGAAAGAGGGAGAATTTCAACCAAAAAAATAGTACAGCTCTTTGTATATTGACTGATAGATTTTTTTTATATTTTAAATAGTACCAACATATTCCTCAGCGCTTTACAGTTCTAAAAACGGACCCCAGTGGTGTAGATGCTATATATAAATAATTGTAATTGTGTAAATGCTTTTGATGGCATATAAAACCGTTTTCCAAGAACCATTATTCTTTAATTTATTGTAAAGCGCTGCCGAATAATCTGGCGCCATATAAATTTCAATAATAATAACCGTTATAGATTTAAATTATGATTCTTCTTTCCTTTTATATCTTTGTTAAGCACATGTTGAGAGGTGATCATCCTGTGTGCATTTTTTTTCCTCACAAGAAATGACTTTGTTAGAATTAATGTGTTTTATTTTTTTCTTTCCACAGGGCACCAATGCCTCAACATTGGAAAAAGATATCGGCCCAGAGCAATTTCCGGTCAATGAGCATTACTTTGGTTTAGTGAATGTAAGTATCATCTTTCTTTGAGCTCATTATTCTGTGTTATCAATAAACAGGTTATCTTGAACACTCCTCTTGTGGGGGGCTAACTAAGCACACCAGATCACCTCCTGCAGCACTGCCAATATATATTGAATTATGAGCTGAATTTCTTCTCACAGATCTAGGTTGACCTCGGGACCCAAGTGTGGCCTGAAGACAGAGATTTGCTTGGCTGCAGATGTTTCCTCTGAGACCATGGTTACAGATCTTATATTTTTTTATTTTAATTGATCAATGTTTTGTAATTACCCCATGCAAAACACTTAAGGTTTTCTATGAGCATAGCTTATTGAAGGCTTGGGAAGGGCTATAAAGTCAATAACCCTTTGACCTTTCTGTACAGTACAGTCATATTCAGCCCTGTGTGTATGTGTGAATAGGAGCTTGCAGTAAAGTTAGTAAAATAGAATGTATGCAAGTATTTTACAAAGCTTACCACTAGGTAACAAAAAAATTAATCAGAAAATCTTTCCTCCCAAGACTAGGTTCAATACCTACAGTCCTACACCTTGTTTCATGAGGTGCCTAATGCTTCCACATTCTAGTAAACATGGAAACATCCAGACCTAAAGCAAAATTGCATTCTAATTCACAATTCCATTATCATATCTCATTATGTAAAAGGTTACGTTTGGATTATGTGGTTTTATGCTGACAATTATTCCATAATTGCTTTGTTTGAAGAAGGATTTTGACTTTATATTCTCTAGAAGGAAGTGACAGGTTGTAGTACAGGGCACATGCTTTTATAATGATGTGACTTGATAAATATGTGCATACTGCCGTAGCCTATCTAACACGGGCATTGCTAGGTGTGAAAAATACCTGGGACTTACCTGGGACCAGAACAAAACATTTTATTTGGGCTCCTCCCAGAAACACCACCCCTAGGCCTCCCCAAACTATGAACCTGCAAGATACGTTTCCTGATACACCTGATCAGATATACACAGTCACATATACAGACAAATACGGATACGTGTGCAAAGACACGCATTTGACACATTTAAATTTGTACATACATGCTCAGACAAACACAAAAATATACTTACATTGATAGACTTGCTTACATAGACTTAAAGGATTATTCACTAAACACCAGATTTTGTCTGTTATTGTCCTTCCCACAAGGTGGCTACAGATCCACAATCCTCTCGTAATAGTGTGGAGGGCCATTAAATTATTTCCGGTCTATTGGAAATATGCTTACCAACAGAAGTCATCATTTCTGTAAATCTTCTTTTCTTCAGCCCCCACAAAGGCTACATTAAAATCCATAATGGTGCGGCTATTGAAAATAAAAAGACAGACAAACCCCTGATTCAGAAAAAAATGCAAAAAATAAATGTAAAAATGAAATGCAAGCAAAAATATACATTTTTGCCCCGGGCGGGCTCCTTACAGAATGCGCTTCGAAGCAGAAAATGCCTTCTGTAAAGGCTTTGCCAAACTTTGAATTCTCATTAGAATCATCTGGTTGGTTGGTTGGCTGGTAAGTTAACCAATCAGAACGCTCTGACAGGCAAATCTCAGTTCTCTCAAAACCTGCCATAGAAACATACCAAGAGAAAGGAGACTTGCCTCTCAGAGCATAAAACCTAATGTCCCTCACCACGGTTGGGGAGGAACATTAGGATTTATGGCCGCGGTTAGCGCTAAAGTATCCCACCCAATGCCCAGGGGGGGTGACTATATTACCCTCTGTTATTTTTGCAGTGGGAAACCAGTTGCTAGTTTAGTAGATATGTGGCATGCAGCAGGTGAAGGCATTAGGGAGGTTTTAGTAATATGGGGGTCATATTGACCTCCATAGGCATTTTTTTTTTTTAAATCTATTTTATTTGACGGCTGGTTACTAGTTGCTGGTCAGAAGCCATATAGTAAACCATCGCTTTGCCAAGGGTCTTTTAACTGTTTACTGCTGGCTGCTCACGCTGCCAGTTATGACATTTGCATTGTTATAATCTGGGCCCGGATTTGAACTCTCTGGGTCTAGATTTTAACAACCAGAGTTTGGATTTTTCTGTGACATTCAGTCCAGCTGAAGTTTCAGGCTGATTTAGGGCCTGCAACTCAAAATCCGGACATTGTTAAATACTGTGAATAACTTCCAGATTTTAAAGCTCCATATGCAACCAGATGGCTTTCTCCCATTCAGTACAGGGCCATTCGGTCTTTAGTGAATAACCCTGTTAGATCACAGCTGTAGTTAGATACACACACACACACGCACGCACACACGCACACACGCACTCATATGTACAAGCATATATATATATATATATAGTATACAGTGAATGCCAACCTTTGTCTACACTTTAACTTTGCTACACAATGAAAAAGAAAACAGGAAGACTTTCTGGTGGTGACATAACTCTCCTTTAAACATTCCCCCTCCTCAGCTCCTGTGAGCATCACCCTTCACAAACACCCAATTTCTTCCCTTACTTGCTCCACATGCACCAGTTCCACATCTGCTGCAGGCCACTGAATCTGAGAAAGGCGAGGCTCACTCACAGCTCATGTGCTGCTGGCAGTGCGATTGCAGTCATCACTGAAGTTCTAGAGTGTGATTGCATAGTGCCTGAACTTAAGCAATGACATACTTTGCTTGAGCAGCACTGAGTGCAAGCACTATTGATGCACTCCCAGCAAGGTTCCCCTGCCCCCTGGTACTATACAGCCTTCAGTGTGTAGTATATAAAATCTCTAAAGATCTGGTACTCCACAGCTTTGTGCAAACTAAGTGATTTAATGAATGTGTATCTCATCCTCCTCCTTGTTATGTGTCAGGCACAGGGCTTTGAGGTAATATGTGTCAACTAAAGTTAAGAGCCGGGCTGCTTTTTTTTATTTTTAAAAACAGCCCCCTTGTGGCATCATCCCAATATTACAGACGCCCCTGCTATCTGATGTATATTTGTGTCACAGCAGATACATTCTTAGAATTCTGCACTGAACACTCAATGTACTAGCACTATCCTTTTAAGTGCTACGCTCTGTTATTGGCCCATTGACGCAAGTCTTGACTATCATGTCTCATAACAAAAGAAACGTTTATCACTGTAAAGGCCAGGCTTAAAGAGACACTTAAACCAAAACAACCTTATTTAAGTGGTTTTGGTGTATAGATCATATCCCTGCAGTCTCACTGTGCAATTCGCTGCCATTTGGAAGTTAAATCACGTTTGTGTCTGTTTATGCAGCCGTAGTTGCATATCTCCTGGCTGAGACTCATACAGCCTCTCTACACACTTCTGAAAAAGAGTCTATTTTTTATACTTCCCTTATTGCACAGTGTGTTCAATTTATGATGTATAATCTCCTGCTCTGTTACAGTATGTGTGATTAAAGTTGAATTAACAGATCAATAGATACAAGTCTCTAAAGTAAACACACTGTGCTGTTTCCTCCAATATTAAATTAAAAAAAAATTTTCATGTAGTCTGAATAATTCACAGCCAGGAAAGGTGTGGCTAGGACTGTATAGACAGAAACAAAAAGTGATTTAACTCCAAAATGGCAGTGAATTGAGCAGTGAGACTGTCTGTGCATAATCTATAAGCCAAAACCACTTACTGGGGCTTAGAATGTCCCTTGAGGAAAATAGAACACCTTTCTCTGTGTATAGGCTAGCGCCCTTAGTTGAAGATGAGGCAAACACCACAGTAAAGGACAATTATCACCTCTAAATATTTTTTTAATATAATAATCCTGTCATCAGGTATTGAAAGGAAATTGTATATGTGTGTGTGTGTGTGTGTGTATATATATATATATATATATATATATATATATATATATATAAAATATACACTTTTTTTTACATTTTATTTATGAACATACATATAAAAAATGAGAAACGTGTCCCTATAGTTTTAGTGTATAACAATATCTTTAAGCCATATACATGCACCCTTGGTGTTTCGGCCTCACTTCCTGTGCAGTGCAGTGCAGTGACGTCATCAGTTTGACTGTTTGACAAAGATGACCTTCACAGAGGTCAGTAAAAAGAGGTGTGGGATATTCATAGGATTTGCTCTTTATGCGTTTGATGTGACTGCACTGTTCAGGGAGTGAAGCAGGGAAGACCATAGAGACTAACTCTCGTATTCAAACACTGTCTGACTCAAGGTGCATGTATATGGCTGAAAGATTCTGTCATATTCTAAAGGTAGGGATTCATTTTTTCTCAAAATTCCCATAGGAAAGCACTGATTCAATGCTTTCCTATGGAGAAGCTCTAATGTGTGCATGCTCGGCGCTCATTGTGCATGTGCATTAGGTTCAAACATTGACGTGATGTCATGGGAGGGGGAGACCGAGCCAGCACTAAGGGACCTCAGCACTGGAAAGAGGCAACTGTTGATATGGTTTTAACCCTTTCATCACCAAGTTGGGTGCGGCGGCCTTCAGAAATAGGCAGAGGGGCACTATAGGGCTAGGAATACAGTATTGTATACCTAATGCTGTAGTGCTTGTTAAGGTGTTCTATCATATAAACATTTTAATTCTTTTTAAAAGGGCTCTCTGCAGTTTAGTAACTTCCAAGTCAATGATCAGCCACCAGCGCATAACTGTTTGGGTAATGATTGAAACACAGTTTGTTCCACTGGATTAGAAAGCTAATAGATACAGTTTAACTATAAAAGTAATAGATACGAGATAAAAAAAATCACTTTTTCTAAAATCTGTAGTTATGAGACTATAAATTCTTAAATTACCCACTCTTTGTTCACTGAGCATGCTGGTCAATCATTAAGCCACAACCTTTCATCTATTCATGTTATCTATTTAGCCTTATTTATAATTTTTAGGTTATTATTTCTACCCCTTCCCTAAAGGCCTTTTCTCATCCACTCCAAATTCAATTTTAAGTGGACATTACTTATCTTTGTTGGCAGACACATTGCTGGGACAAATGGGAAATGACTGTTCTTGATGTGATATAAATAGTATCTGCTAAAAATAAAATCAGTGTATTTCTTGTGTGTCCTTGTTGTTGCTGTGGCTCTTGGGAATATCACATTTGTTTTGTACAAAATGAATGGATTATTTCGTAATTCTATTTTTTCCCAAATTTTATCGGAGTGTTCTCGGAAGAGTACTTAATTATATAAACATTCTGTGCCCTTATAGTATACAAATATACTAGCGTCTTTTTCAATAAACTGAAAAATTAATTCTCGTCAAAAGTCATCCAGATATTAAAGCAGCAAAGCAGCCCCCAACATCACACGCCATCTTTGTTCTTCTGTTAAAAGTCAACATTTGTTTGAGGCCAGAGAGTTCTACTTATCAGTTAATAGAATATTATTCCACTATAAGTCTACCTGACTGAAATCTAGATAGGGACTGATTTTTTTCATAAAGTAGATCACAAATTAATAGATTTTCTGCAGTTATCAGTAGTATGCACAAGCATTTTTACAGTGAGTCATAGTAAATCTACTGAATGGCTACTTAGCAAAAGAAAGCAAGTGATTTAAAATAAAATAAAAGCACATTATAGAGGTTTGGGTGGTAGGAATACCTTAACGTCATCCTAATGTTTAAGCGGCCCTGAAGAATAAACAGTTGCCTGGGCATTCAAGGTGAAACCAAGATAAGCAGATTTATTGGAGCAGAAATCAGCAATGTTTTAACCTAATTATGGTCTTTTTCAAGTTCGAAATAGCTTGAAAAAGACCCTGATTGGGTGGAAACATTGCTGATTTCTGCTCCACAAAATCTGCTCATCTTGGTTTCACCTTGATTGTCTGGACCATTGTTTATTCTTCATATCTGTAAAAATGAGTTTTGGCCGACCTCGGGCCCGGTTGCACCCTGGGAACCAGGAGAGTGAGGTTTCCTTTACCTTATTGATGTTAAAGCGACATTGTCACTTATTGATCCCTCGGCTTCAAACCATTGGATCTCTTTGTCTTGTCCCCCCCCATAATTTTTTTTGGCCCTGGTAATGTTTAATTCACCTGTTTTGGGAGTTTTCCCAGTCCCTCTTCTTTCTTGGCACTCCAATTTTAAAGTTTCTAAGGTGGCAGCAACCATTTATCTGAACTTTTGCCCTTATGTGGGCATGCACAAGCCCAGTACAACAATAGGTTCCTCTGACTTACGTGTTGACTCTTGCGACCTTGTACACATCAACACTGGTGACCATAAATGTGTCGCCTTCTGACATGGAGCTGTAGGGAGATGAGTATACACACAATGGCAAAGCCAACA
Source organism: Pelobates fuscus (assembly GCF_036172605.1). NCBI lineage: Eukaryota > Metazoa > Chordata > Amphibia > Anura > Pelobatidae > Pelobates > Pelobates fuscus. Next base: position 73,761,084 of record NC_086325.1, on the reverse strand, counting down.
AAGGCTGTGGAGCTTGACTAAAGTTCCACCCTTTGACAACTTTTGTCAACCTGCTGATTCTACATTCATAACTTTGCAAAAATATTTAAGGAAGCCTGCTGTAGTGGATATGGTGACCTGGCGTAGTAGCATGGTTTGACACTTACCTGGATTCCTCAAGACTCCCATGCTTCTGGTCTTCTCAAGGACAAGAAGCCAAATTCCAGAAACCAGATGTAGATGCTGCACGGGTAACTAGTGGGATCCAGGAAATTGTCAAACGTGCTAAACCTTATTGACAGACTACCCTGGGATATTGCCAGGCACCAAGGCCCATGTGGCAAAATAACTACTAAAGTAAACTGTTGTGGTTATGGTTCTCTAAGTGTACCTTTGAAAAAAAAAAATCAAAAATTCAATTGGAAAAAAAACACAAGACTCTGGGACATTGTGACTGCCAAAGTTAATGTTGGGTCCAAGACGCTTCCTTAAGCATACTTCCAGTGTGGTCACATGTACAAAGGAAAGTGCCCATAGTTTTAGACTTGAGAGGAAAGAGTAGGGGGTTAATACGTTTCCCTTCCTTGCTATGAGGTGTACTCAGAGCAAATTTTTTTAATAGTAGTCATGCAAACAGCTTGAGATTTGGCAATTTACAATAAAGAATCTCTTAAATAAAGAAAAAATTAGTTACTTGTTAAACTTTTTTTTTATCTGTGAAATCAAAGATTTGGCAGAACATATGTGAGGTTTTAGGAATGGCAGAAGTGATGTTTTTATGTTCAACCCTAGATCATACCGTAAATTTACTGTAAAATGTCAGTGTGTATCCTAGAGAAAGTTCTTAGCACCAAGTTCAAGTGTAGTATTCAGCAGAGTTCCCCCATATGTAGCAAAATATTCCATCGGTTATACCTGAGTTTTGTTACCCACCTTATTTCAATAAGTATCGCTATCACTGGTTTTCCTTAGTAGTGTGCATGGTGTTGACTACAACAAGGGTTGAAACGTAATGCATTTTTTTTTTCTTTATAAATGTTTACATTTTAGTTCTTTTTTTCATCCCTCTCATTTTGTTTACTTGAATTTCTTCATTAACGTATATCAGTTTTTTTATAACTGTTTGTGAAACCTTTTTTTTTTTCTTCCTGAATTTTTGCATCTTTGTATTATTATATGTTTGTTTTTTGTTTTTGTTGTGTTTTTAATTTCCACTTATTTTTCTCTCTCTCCAGTTTGGCAACACCTGCTACTGTAACTCTGTCCTGCAAGCACTTTATTTTTGCCGTCCTTTTCGGGAGAAAGTTCTAGCCTACAAGGTCCAGCCTCGGAAGAAGGAAAGCTTACTAACATGTTTGGCAGATCTTTTCAACAGCATTGCCACACAAAAAAAGAAGGTGGGGGTTATACCTCCCAAGAAGTTCATCTCTAGGCTGCGGAAAGAAAACGGTGATTACTACTTGTGCCGTAATGTATTTCCATTCTCATATTTCAACAGATTGTCTCTGAGTTCCTCTAGCTAACTTCTAATATTAGCTGCATAACTATGGGCTATTTTTCCGGCTTGATAAGATGACCTTTTCATTTAGTTAGTCTTCTTCTGACTTTGTCCATTTTCTTATGTCTCAAGCTATGACATATCAAATTATCAAAAAACATGTAGTACATAATGTGTTCAAACCTTTAGTTATTTTATCCCTCACTTCATTATTTATCATTAGAAATTCTTAGTCCTTCGTAGTTGGACTACTACACAAATGCAGAGACAGATTAAAAATAAAATCTAAAAATAAATTAGTGTTTGGGAACAGTGGGAGGAAAGACTTCATTGAGTATGTGTTTTGACACATTTAGGCTTTATTTTTCTGTGGATGATCAACAAGTGCATCCCACCCCAATGTGGTCACTCTTTAAGCATTGTGGCCAGTTTTGGCATATGTTGTTACTTTTGGAATAAATCAGATGCCTGGTTTCTTTATGGGGAACTGCATTTATACCAAAGTTAGCTGTCTCTTTTAAAGCCTTAATGCAGCGTTTCCCAATTGGTGTTCCGCGAGAACAAAATTGGGGTTCCGCGGCATTTTGCCACATCCTGCTGTTCCCGGAAGGTCAGAAACAGCAGAGATTGCGGGAGCGTGATCTTAAGCCAGCCCTGCCACCAGATCCTGTCCTGCCATCAGCCAGCTACTTAGACTTAACACGTCCGTCAGCCAACCAGCCCTGCCGTCAGCCGTAGAGGCTGGTAGAGGAGTGACCGAGAGTGGAGCTGATAGTTAAAGCTCTGTTATTGTCATATATAGAAATCTCTGTTAGGTAGGGACATGGACCGCTCTGTTAGGTAGGGACATGGACCGCTCTGTTAGGTAGGGACATGGACCGCTCTGTTAGGTAGGGACATGGACCGCTCTGTTAGGTAGGGACATGGACCGCTCTGTTAGGTAGGGACATGGACCGCTCTGTTAGGTAGGGACATGGACCGCTCTGTTAGGTAGGGACATGGACCGCTCTGTTAGGTAGGGACATGGACCGCTCTGTTAGGTAGGGACATGGACCTCTCTGTTAGGTAGGGACATGGACCTCTCTGTTAGGTAGGGACATGGACCCCTCTGTTAGGTAGGGACATGGACCGCTCTGTTAGGTAGGGACATGGACCGCTCTGTTAGGTAGGGACATGGACCGCTCTGTTAGGTAGGGACATGGACCGCTCTGTTAGGTAGGGACATGGACCGCTCTGTTAGGTAGGGACATGGACCGCTCTGTTAGGTAGGGACATGGACCGCTCTGTTAGGTAGGGACATGGACCGCTCTGTTAGGTAGGGACAATAAAAGGCTCTGTGAGGGGCAAAAGAACTGTTAACTGTATTTTTCAAAGTGTTTAAATCTTTTTACTCCAAGTACTCCTGCTTAAGTTCAGTTCTTTCTAAGAGCATTATTAAAATCCGCATCCTTTTCAGTCAGGTTGTGAGATATGTATTTTTCAAAGTGGTGTTTTTTTACACCAATAAACAACCATGAATTTGGAAAGCTGGTTAAAGCAGGGAACTCTTCAGAGAAAAAGTATTACTACTTCTACCTGTTCGGCACTTATAGAAACAGAGAAATAAGATACAACAAAAAATCCAGAAAACATGCCCAAAATAGTTGTATCTACTGTTCCTCAAAAAGCAAAGATAAGTAACAAGTAAAAAAGAAAACCACACAATGCAAGCCGATCTTCTTCTTAAACAAAGAAATTGATTCACAAGTGCCAGAAATGAAGATTGTCCTGAAGCACAAAGCGTACTTTGCAATAAAATATTGCCAAACAGTTCATTAGCACCTGCTAAATTACGTCATCATTTTGAGCAAAACCAAGCAGAGTACAAAGATAAAGACGTTGACTTTTTTTTTTAAGCGAAAGCTAAAGGAGTATCAGAAGAGTAAACAATTTATGAGCAAAAAATTTCAAAATGCTAATGAAAAAGCCACTTAGGCTTCTTACAGATTGAGCTACCTGCATAGCACTTGCCGGAGAAGCACACACCATTAGGGAATCCCTAATAAACCATGTGCAAAATAAATAGTGTCATGTATTTTAAGTGAGAAGTTGAGTAAAAAAAATTGAAGCTGTTCCACTTTCCAACAAAGTGTTTTGCGCCGTATTCGTGATCTTGCTGATGACATCCGTACTGAACTAATTTCTCGACTGCATCAATGTGATGGGTACTCACTGCAATTAGACGAGTCCACAGATGTTGCAGGACTTTCAATGTTGTTGGTTTTTGTTAGATCTAATTTTGACAAACAGATTAACCCCTTAAGGACCAAACTTCTGGAGTAAAAGGGAATCATGACATGTCATGTGTCCTTAAGGGGTTAAAGAAGACTTGCTTCTGTGTGAAACTTTTAAAAACTCATACCACTGGTGAGAACATCTTTAACTATGTCCAGAAGTTCATGAACACACACAGTATAAATTGGGACAAATGTGTGTATTGTAGGACAAATGTGTGCAGTAATGGTGCCAAAGCAATGGTTGGGAAAATGGCATGTGCTGTGACACGAATAACAAATGTAGCAAAAAAACAGCAACGGTTCTCACTGTGTTCTTCAGACATGCACTGGTATCTAAAAATATTTGAATCTCACCTAAAACTGTGCTAGACGAATCTGTCAAGATTATTCATTTTATAAAAAATCGACCATTACAGTCACGACTATTTAAAATTATATGTGAAGATATGGGTAGTCACCACTCTGCTCTGCTTTTGCATTCAGAAGTCCGTTGGCTATCACGAGGTAAAGTCCTTGTTAGAATGTTTGAAATGCATCAAGAGTTGTTTGCATATTTCCAGGATCATAAATTTTGATTATTTTATAGATTAACAAACATTTTGTGGTTATCCAAAGTAGCATATCTTGCAGACATATTCACAAAATTAAATGACGTATGTTTATCACTCCAAGGAAAAAACACTAATATTTTTAATGCATGAGATAAAATATTTTCACTGTCTCGTAAGCTGCAATTTTGGACCTCATCTGTTAAGAAAAATAATTTGAACTCTTTGCCAACACTTAAGGATTTTCTTGAAGAATCAGAAATTTAACTTGAAGAGGAAATTAGCAATGAAATTGTAGATCATCTTCGCCATTTAATCACATCTATTAGCCAGTATTTTCCATTCTTGAATTAAAACCATAATGACTGGGTTTCGAAATCCATTCATAAAAGACAAGCCAGCCAATTTTTCTGATGTAGATTTTGAGAATCTGATCAGTAGAACTTTTGACAGTCAACTAAGCCAAACATTATTTAAAGAAGTTTCTCTTATTGCTTTTTGGGGTGATTTACTCGAATACCCAGAATTGTCCAACTCTGCTCATTGAAAGGTTTGGCGCTGCGCTACTTTACGGCACACATTTTTTGTTGGGGTTCCAAAGTTTTGCTACACCATGTCAAAGGGTTCAAAGGGAAAAATTAATTGGGAAACCCTGCCTTAAAGAAACACTCTAAGCACCAAAACCACACAGCTTTCTGTATGTTATGATTAGAGTGCCCTACTTCCCCTTCCACCAGGGGCCTACACTTGCAACCCCTGATTCCATATTCGCCTTGCAGGTAAATCCGGTGAGCTCCACTGAGCTAAGCAGGGCCACTCTCATTGGCTGAGAGCAGCAATGAGCATGGTCCCTGTCTGTCAAGTCCTAAATCCACAAAGTCAGCTGGCTTCTCCTGCAAGAGAAGACCAAACACAGCACAGACGCTTGTTGAATCTAGGTACGTTGTCAAACTTATTTAAAACAGTTTTACAAGTTACAAAGGAAGGATGCTAATGCAGACCTGGCACCATAACCACTAATAGTATGTGGAGTGTTCCTTTAACAATGCAGATTAGTTTCCAGTTTCATTTAGTTTTTTTCAAATTCAGTTCTTCTTTTCTGCATCATGTTCCCGACGCATCATCCATCCCTAGACTCAAAACTATGTTAGTCACTGTCTTAGTAATGTGATTTTTTGAAATAGCTGCTTTATAGATCTTAAATGATTGATGTTCCCAGAGCTAGCATTAGGCCATCTCCACCATCTGCTGCCAGCCTTCTGCTCTATTTGCATAACCACTATCTGGAAATAGACCAGTAGAAATGTAGAATTTAAAAAAAAAAGATCTCCATCCCCAACTCACAGTTTTGACGTAATATACATAATATAAAACATGTAAATTGAGGGGAACCACCAATCACAAGAATAATAACACATAAATTGGACTGCTGTCATTTCATTTTTATACTTTTCTCATGCGCTCCATATTTTCTAAGTGTACACTGTGTTTGTGTCAGTGGCAGTTAGCTGACCTTCAACTGGTTATCCTACACCTTGGCGATCAGCTCCCGGGTATTGTGTCCTTAAAGGAAAACTATAGTGTTAGGAATAAAAATTCCCCCCAGCCGAAAAGGGTTTAAAATCTATCCTCCAGGGAGCCAAGGGGAAAAAAATGTCTTCCAATATGCCTCCACTTTTGAGCCTATCACATGACATATCACTGGAAAGCCCAGGATGTCCTCTTTTCAATACAGTAGGGATTGGTAGAGTAGATCAAAAGAATAAAAAGATACATGTGACCGAAATGTCCAGTACAGAGGACACAATTTAATGGTCTGGGTCTCAGGAGGATAAAACAACTCTTTATTCACTTACTCGATTTCGGCACTGATGTCCATCGACACTGGGATGCGACCTGCCTCCCCTGACGTCCTCCGATGAGGGGGACCTAATGTACATGTGCAGTGCGTGCATAAGGCTTTCCCTATAGGAAAGCATTGCCTCACTGCTTTCCTGTGGAGTTTTCTCTATCCCATCAACTGCCCCACTAGTTTCTCAATGTAAATATTGCAGTTTATTGGAGCACCGAGTGAAACACTGAAGGAAGGATCAGAAAGGGTGGACTTGGGCAGCAGAACTATTATATATATTAAAAAAATATATATATATATTACATCCACTTCAAAGTGTGCAGTTTTTTTTTTTATGTTTTTTTAACATTCTGTTTTTATTGGTATCTTTCATTTGATAGGGGGTACAGAAGAGAAAGGGTAGGGTGTGGCACCAGCATAAAGCATCAGACCTTCTGCAATGTCGGTTATGACGTTCTGTGGTTGGGTACAATCTTAAATGATTATGACCGTGAACGTGTTTGGCCCTTTGTTAGGAGGTGCATCTTCGTTGCACAGTAAACACAGTAAAGGAGTTTAAGCATGCGTGGGATAGGCATAAGGCTATCCTAACTATAAGATAAGGCCAGGGACTAATGAGAGTATTTAGAAAATTGGGCAGACTAGATGGGCCGATTGGTTCTTATCTGCCGTCACATTCTATGTTTCTATGTTGGGGTCAGACCTTGCACAACGTTGTGAGTGTTCCTAATAGTGGTGCGAGGTCTAGCTATTGAGGCGACTGCTTTGCAGAGTTCTTGTCATCCGTTGGGTAGATGCCCGTTGTTGGTGCCATGGAGTTATGAATATACAGAAACTGGGATAAAGTGTGCAGTTTTGGCCAGTGCTGCTTGTATCACAGCTGGTCAGCGTGCATTTTCTTTTCCAGTTCTTGTGCAGTTATCTCACCTAGGGGATATAGAAAAAGTACATAATGAATTCTTTAATTGTGTGTTGAAAGGAGCACAATGGGAGTGTATTACTAACTGAATTCTCTGTTTGCATTTTGCGACAAGATATCCACAACAACTTTAAATGTTCTGCAGCTTTCTCTACTTTGCAAAGGCTCCTGAAAAGACCCCTATTGTGTGCATTAAAAACAAATAACAAAGGTTTAACATTTTGTAAAATCTAGTGTTTATCTGTTTGTATTGATCGTTGTGGGAATTTAATGGAAAACAACACAACCAATATGCGTATTTTCCTCTTAAGAATGTAGTGAAGCCACAGTTAGGCTGAATTATATAAATCGTGAATCTCTTAAAGGTTTGTTTTATTATGCCTTGAGCCCGTGGAGCAGCTATCACAGTTTTCTCTCTGTGTAGCCCAACATTAATTTATATATAAAGCCTCTATTTTGTAGGCTCCATTTACAACTATACCCCCTGGTCATAGCATGCCTCCCACTCAGACTGTAAGATCTCATACACATGGCTATCTACTATTTTCTCTTGGCAATTATATCTGTGTGTCGTTCACTATTCAGGCATACAGCTGTGCAAAATATGATGGTTCTATAAATAGATGATGACTATAATACATTACCAGATCATTGAGTAACATGTTTTTCTGAGGCATCACTGCCCCCATGTGGAAACAGATTGAATTACATAGTGAATACTCATATTCTCTAAACTGCAATGTTGTATAATGTTGTTGTTTTTTTTTTCTCTGCATCAACTATTTAAGCTTTTCATCATGTGGGTTTATGAACTGTTTTTTTCTGTTATTTATGGCTAATACCTTTTTCAAGTTTTTCTGAATAGAACTTATTTAAGAAAGGGGGGAAAAGGCTGTCTTTTTTTATTCCTCTGGTATTTAAAGGGTACTAGTCATGACAGATACAACTTGATCCTAAATTTATAGAGAATCAAATTTCATCTATATATTGTGCTAGCATTCTGCGAGCATACGTCTAGATTTCTCCAAAATCAATGGTAAAATAACAGCCCTCCCCCCCTTATGTCAGTTCAGTCTTTGCGAACCTTTGCTGATCAGTACAGAGATAAGAAAAGGCTAAATATAAGTTTATCCATGAAGTTAAATGGAAAGCTTATCTAACAATATTACACCTATGCCATAATTGTTTAACATGAGTCAAGTCAGATGGTTAGAAAACAGCTAGCCAGTTTCTATCATTACAGGTTTACTTGAATCAGGTATATTATTTTGAGGTTGTTTCGCTTCCCAATGGTTAAATAAATTGTTCCAGTTTTGCCTAAATATATTCCATCCATCACAAGTAGAGAAATTCTAACCGGTTAAAAGGAAAGCAAGATATGAATACTGTGTTGATCTCAGCCTAGGTAGGCAATATGAGAAGTACTTGTTAGCATATGTGCTTATGTATTTTGTCATTTATTCATTTTGTTTCTTCACCCCCCCCCCCCCCCCCTTCTCCTCCAGAACTTTTTGATAACTACATGCAGCAGGACGCCCATGAATTTCTAAACTACCTTCTGAACACTATAGCTGACTTGCTGCAGGAGGAAAAGAAACAGGAGAAACAGAATGGAAAACTGCAGAATGGGAGCCTAGAGGCTCCAGAACCTGATAAGCCGGATCTTACCTGGGTTCATGAGATCTTCCAAGGGACGCTAACAAATGAAACCAGATGTCTTAACTGTGAAGCAGTGAGTCGCACCACCGTTGTTTACATGCGCGTAAAAAGTATGAGCAGCGTGACTGTCTTGCAAAAGGAGATTAGCTGATATGTTGCCATGCACGGTGGCACTCTATGGCGCAGTGACAGAGACTTTGCTTGCTGGTCAAGGTCATGTGTAACTCTAGGCTCCAGGGCTTGTAAACAACAAACTGCATAAAACATCTCACTAGATCCAAAATGGTTTCTGACCATCTTTGGGTGGAATTCAGTAGCTGAGTGTGTCAGTTGACTGTCAGCCACTAAATCTGGTCCAGTTAGGGACAAAACTGATATCTCTATTGTGGAAGGGGAACTTCTGCTCTAGGAATATAATAAGAGGTGGGCAGACTGCAGGCGCCTTGGTTATTCAGAGTAGGGTCTCTTTGACCTTGCATTGGTAATGGTGCCTAGACGACTTCAATACAGAATGGAGGTTGCTTTTTTTGGGGGGGGGGGGTAAGGGGTCTTTATAGCCTCAGAATTTTCCTGTCCAAAGGCTTGTGACCATGCCATTTAATTAATTGTGGTTTCAATTCCTAGATTTTATTTCTCAGACTAATTGATTATTATTATTTTTTTTATAAATGTGTTGTTAATGTGTAAATAGTCATTATAATGTATTACATTTATCATTGCAAAGTTAGATGATATATCATGTAAACGCGCTCCAAAAAAAAAAGAGAACTGAATATTTGCAAAATGGTAGAGAATACAGGACGATGAAATTATTTGTAAAGTAATCAATCCATACATACTTTGTTTAGTAAGCAGTGGGATAATTTGTCTACGTTTTAACCGTGCAATTCATAGATCAGGATATATTTTGGTCACAAGTGCAATGGAGGAAAGATGAAAAAAAATAGGGTTATTCATCAAAGTGGCTATTGTCTGGAATTGCTAATTAATTTAGAATTTTAGACCAATATATTCACACTAGAAGCAAACTTGAAGATTTATTAGGTAAACCAGGAATATGTGGAGCTTGTGTGTTGCAAGTTTTAGACCAAAATATCTAGTTTCCCCCAAGATTTATAATTCTCTTTAACATTTCCACAACTGATGATTTAGTAGATAACTCTAATTGAAGATTTCATACACAAAAAAATGTCAACCCCATGGCTTGTTCCCAATAGACGACAACATTGGTTTTTGTTTTAGTTCAGTAACTGTAGGAACGAAAGGCAGATGGTTTATTGAAGATTGGATGATATTCGACACAGTGTATCAAAAGCCAGAGAAAGTTAAATGATTCAATTGGAGATTACAAACGGTGCCTATTTGGGGACATTTTATTTAGTCTATAGTGGTTACTCATGGGATCTTTAGTTGTAAGAAAATAGTTTGGCAGTTTGAGATCAGTGGTAAAATATGACCTTGTGGAGTCTAGAATATTTTTTTTTTCCTGATTTTTGTCAGAATTGGAAATCAAAAGCAGGAACAAGACTGTTTGAAAGATTGAATATGATGAATGGAGTCTTATTTCAACTTGCATAACTCTATAACAATTTTATCTATGTATTATCCTTCATTTAATGCAAACTTGATCTTCCTTGGGATCAGTTCACTTGTCAGTTAGGACCTATTTACTCTTGGTTTTATGTCATGTAATTAATCATTCTTTACTAAAGTGAATTTCAATTTAAAGGGACACTATAAGCACCAAAACAACCTTAGCTTAACAGAGTGGTTTTGGCGTATAAATCATGCCCCTGCAGTCCAACTGCTCAATTCTCTGCCATTTAGGGGTTAGATAACCTAGTTTATTCTGCCCTAGTCATACCTTTCCTTTCATTTGACTTACACAGTCTCTCTATACATATCCTGTAGAGAGAGATCTAATGTTTAAACGTCCTTCATTGCACATTCTGTTTTAATTTAGAATGTATTTAGAATCGCCTCCTCTTTGAATAGCCTGCTAGAGCTTACAGGAGCCTCTTATGTGCAATTGACAAAGCATGAGATGAAAAATTCTAAATTAAGCACATGTGCTGTCACATCTGATTTAAAATGAAACCATTTTTTTTCATGGAGACTATGTGAGTCACATGCACGGGAGGTGTGATTAGGGCTGCATAAACAGAAAAAAATGTGATTTATCTCCTGAATGGCAGAGCATTTTGCAGTGAGCCGACATGGACCTATGCACTAAAACTGCTTCATTAAGCTTAAGGTGTATTGGTGCTTGGGGTATCCATTTGACCAGAGTGGCTGAACTGAAAGCATATACCGATAATGTTTCCAGTGTGACGGTTTTGACCTTAAGTTTGAAATTCACATTGAATTCTCTCTCTCATTATTAACCCGGTGAGTCTTTAATTTACATTTACTTTCGTGTACAATACCACTGCCATTCATTTATATGAACTGTAGTGTAATATCGTTTATTCCCCCTTTCAAGGTCAGTAGTAAAGATGAAGACTTCCTTGATCTTTCTGTAGACGTAGAACAAAATACTTCTATTACACATTGCTTAAGGTGAGTCAGATTTGCTTAATGGACTTTCCGTGGACATTTCTCAGTGGAATCTTTGGCTATTGAACAACCTGACTTATACTATGACCAGAAGTTTACATTGCAATCTGAAAATTACTGTTCCTTTGTTTTAGAACAAATAGGGGATTCTTCAATGTTGGACAGATTTTGTTGACTGGGGCATGGTTTTATTTGTGTATGATACAAATATGTCATGAAATCTAAATAATATCAAATCTGATGGTGCAATAAACATATTACTATGGGAGTGCTGAATTTTTATTTATTTATTTTTTTTTTTTAAACGTTTGTTGCTAAAACAGAAATCCACCTTAAAGTTAGAGGATTTGCCTATCATGCACCAAGTGATGAGTAGTGATGCATTTTAAAGAAATGTTTAAAGCGTACCCATTTTAAATAATAATTTATTTCTGTCTGTTTGTGGCTTTGTGTCTCTTTATATGAACATGGATGAAATCCAGTGACACATCACATACAACAGTATTTTGTAGCAAAAAAAAGGGAAACTCTGTAGGCTGGGAGGAAGGTACTTCAACGGTAGTCTTTAGAAGCGGCACTAGCTCTAACCTATCCTACACATTCCAGCCAAGGCGTGCAGGTGCCTGCAATGCCACTTTAAACTGAATATTGTTATAGATTAGATAATTCTTTGCAAGAAATGGGTTTGGGTGTAATATTGGGGAGAGACATTTCATGCTGGTTAGCCATGAATAGTCAACACAAAGCCAATGTACACTTCACATTTGTGAAGAAGTTATTGAAAACTGTAGGGTTGGTTAAAAGAAGACTATAGGCACCCATACCATATGTGGCCTTGGTGCCTAGTACCCTCTTTTGTTTTTCATCCTAAAAACATTTCATTGCAGGGTGTAAGTGCCTCTAGTGGTTGTAACTCAGACGGCCACAATAGGTGCTTTCGAGGAAATAGCAGAGTAAAATCAGAGACCATCTGATTGGTGCAGCGCAAGACGTTTTGCCTTGCATGCACATTTGCCTCCCCGTGCTTTCGTATGAGGGAACAAATGGCTGGAGACCAGATTATCCCAGCCAAGGAGGGGGAGCCAGTCGAGGAAACGGGCACTATGAGAGAGAAAAGGTAAGTAAAAAATACAGGTGGGGTCTGGTAACCTAAACAGCCACCAGAGAACTGTAGAGTACACATTTCATTCCTAATGCTATAATGTTCCTTTAAGTTTCAAAAACAAAGAAAATCTTCTCATTTCTCTGTGTTTTCCGCTGTGAAATGGTAAATTAAAGAGATTTCTAGATCTAATCTAGATTTTTAACTTTTTGTCCTCATTGTCACTCATTTTAATTTATCTTTTATGTTTCTGCAGAGGGTTCAGTAATACAGAAACACTATGCAGCGAATATAAATATTACTGTGAGCAATGCCGTAGTAAACAGGAAGCACAGAAAAGGTAGGAACCTTGCCAATTGTCTGTACATTTGATTATTTACCTAAAAAGCATCAGCATGTTTGTTTTCCTCATGTGGTTTGCTTTTTATTTTACTAGAACACATATTTTGTATGTTCCAAATTCAATACCAGCAACCTGCTTCTAGTCTGAGTTTTCAAGAGATCTGTATACGGTTAGACCGATTATCGATTTGGCCGATATTTTGGCAAATATCGGTATGGGCCACTATTGATATTATCGATAATGGGAGAGGCAGCAGTGGCCCATCACACACAGGGCCGGCACGTCCATTATGCGAAAAACGAGGCCGCATTAGTTAGTACCGGCTCTGGGTGCGCAAGAATAGAGTGACTGTCAGGAAGGAAGTGCACAGTGCTCCCCCTACCAGTCACTCTGTGTAGCGTGGTTGAGTGGAGGAGAGCGGACTGCGGTACAGGAGCTTCAGTACCCAGCTGGACTGACCGGGCGGGCTCACTGAGAGAGCTCTTCCTGTCAACCCAGCCGGGTACAGGAAACTGAAGCTCCTGTACCGTGGTCCACCCCACTCTGCCACACTACAAGAGAGGTAATGAGCTGCACCAGGGAGGGGAGAGAAACACTAAGGGACAGGGAGGGGAAAGGTACACTAAGGGAAGGGGATGGAAAGGAAGAGGAACAATATTCTTTAAAACATAAAAAAAAAAAAAATCGTGTGTGCGTGCGTGCGTGCGCCTCCCTCCCTCCCTCTTCTCCCGCCCCCCCCCCCCCCCCCCCCCCCCCCCCCCGATGTAAGTCCACATGATGGACTGAAACGTCGATCTGTCTTAACCTACTGGAATAAAAGTTATATTTTAAACGGAATCCGTGAGTGCCACCTACCATTTTTTCTATTTTATATATATATAACAAAAATAAATAATTATCAACATGTTCAGTTAACAGTAGATTTGTGTAGAAATTGTTTCTTCTTTTAAAACGGTAAATATACAGAATATCGGCAAGTTATTGGCCATCTGCCTGAAATTTCACAGATTGTCGGTATTGGCTCTAAAATCAAAATCGTACTGAAAGTAATACTTGTAATTATGATATTGTATGTCAGATATAGGCATAATATTCTGCACTTTTTCTTTTTCTCTTAATGTGATCGTAGGCTTTTCTTTTCTTTTTTTTCTTCTTTTGTTACTTCTGCCAAAAGTTCATTCATTTTTTTCCCCCCCTTTTATGGATCTTTAATAGAATGAGAGTGAAGAAATTACCTATGATCCTAGCCCTGCACTTGAAAAGGTTTAAGTACATGGACCAGCTGCACAGATATACCAAACTCTCCTACCGTGTGGTGTTTCCTTTGGAGCTGCGGCTCTTCAACACTTCCGGAGATGCAACTAACCCTGAAAGAATGTACGATCTGGTAGCTGTGGTGGTTCACTGCGGAAGGTATGTGTGATATTTTTTTAATTCTGCTTCATACGTACACCAGCCGCCATAGTATACAAAAGGAGTAGAAAGACTCACCATAGGACAAGAGCACCTTAATGATAAATATAGACGTGCTTGTGGTCCCTGAAATGTCAGGTAGAAACTTGTTCTCCATCATTATCCCAACTTATTATCAGGGCTGCCTTCGTGGCACAGTGTTTCTATGTTCCTTGACCCCTGCTGTGTCCCTAATGGTTTTCCAGCTATTCTCTCTGAAGAACCCTGCAACATATTCATGCAACTAACTCCCTCACTCCTACACATTTATCATGAAAGTAGTGGCATATTTGCAGGTATTCCGTTTCTTGAAGGTGGTAATCTGTACGAGATCCTGGAAAAAGCAAAGTTGGTTTTGGGCCACATCATTGCTAGATTACCTTATAGCCTAATCAAACTAATTCTGTAGTTGAATATAGAGTATTCAATGTATGATACAGGGAGTCGGGGTGTACCTAGTAAGTTGCAGGTGAGTAAATCCCATAGTAATAGTGAATAACATAAGGTAGGCAATAATGCTAAAAGAACACTGCAATGGAAATTGTTCTAGGCAATTTTGTTGATATACCCCCAATGCACGCATCTAAGTATGCATTTTAAAATTTAGCTTCATCTAAAAACACCTTGCAAAAACAGAGTAACTCTTATGCTTAGAATGTTGTTTCACAAATGTTTATAAGCCTAGTCCAAGTTTTGCAAGTCTTTTCTAGACATTCTCCCGTTCACACTGAATACATTTCTTTGAGCTAACATCTGACATTATATTTTTATTCTGACAGTGGACCAAACCGGGGACACTATATTACCATCGTGAAGAGCCATGGATTCTGGCTGCTTTTTGATGATGACATTGTAGAGGTAAATTTATTGTATAAGTCATGCTACATTTTTATCACAAACAAATGAAATCCATATGACAAAATACATGCATGTTAAATAGTCCTAAAAAAATCTGAAGATTTCGACAACCTGGGTGTATTAAGCACTTGTTGTCACAGAAGTCAGTCAAACCAGCACTAAGACTGGCATAGGACTAAACCCTCGATTGTTTTATTATGCTAGAAAGGGGAGAAGGCTTTCCAACCTAGTTTTGTTATCATATAACAAATGATTTGCCAAAATATGGTTTCAAATCCTAATGAAGAATATACAATGTAACCATCACACACTGAACACACCAGTTTTTGGGACACTGTAGGCTCCCCTTCAGCTCATTAAGTGGTCTGGGTGCATAGTCCCAGGTCCATTAAAGGGACACTCCAGGCACCCTGACCACTTCTGCTCATTGGAGTGGTCTGGGTGCCAACTCCCACTACCCTTAACCCTGCAGCTGTAATTATTGCAGTTTTCATAAAGTGCAATAATTACATTGCAAGGTTAACTCCACCTCTAGTGGCTGTCTACTAGACAGCCACTAGAGGGCACTTTCTGATCTATAGCACAGGTTTTCTGTGCTATAGCTTCGCTCGACATCCTCACGCTATGTGAGGACCTCCAGCGTCGCTAAAATCCCCATAGGAAAGCATTGAAAGCATTTTCAATGCTTTCCTATGGGGAAGTCTAATGCGCGTCTGCGGCATTGTCGCGCATGCGCATTAGGTCTCATCCTGCTAGCGGCTGCGCATGCGCAATCGGTCTCCCCCGCCGGCTGACGTCGGCAGGGGAGGAGCGTGGGCGGACCCTTAACCACCGCCGAGGGACATCGGGGTTTTCACCCCTTCAGCAACATGGTATGGGGGGTGAGAGGGAGAGGGGACCTGCAGTGCCAGGAAAACTATTTGTTTTCCTGACACCGAAGTGTTCCTTTAACCCTGAGCAGATAATTATTGCAGTGTAACTTCTCAATTCTCTTACAAGACTTTGTTTTTGCAGCCCTAGTCACACCTCCCTATAGATATATATGTACGGACTGCATTATTTACTATGCTTTGCTATACATCTATTGCATGTAATTAAAGATATTACCATTATTTTTCCATTCACGCATTCTGTTTTTGTTTTTTGTTTTTTTATATTTTTATAAGGTCTGCAGGTTTATTTTTTTTTTTGACATTTTTGTTCTACTATCTTAATTAATATAGTTTTCTACTATTTCCAGAAAATTGATGCCCAAGCCATTGAAGAATTCTACGGTTTAACATCAGACATTTCCAAAAATTCAGAGTCCGGGTATATACTGTTCTACCAATCTAGAGACTGAAATTCCTTCTAGGAATTAATTTCAATAAAATATGCTGTTATCTGCTGAGTTGCTGAAGAGATGGTTACCTTCTAGACATCAAACAGCCATAAGAAATGGATATTCTCTTCTAGTCCAAAATCACTTTTAATCATCATTTGTTTTTGTTTTTTTGGTTTTTTTTTCCTGTTGCTGAAAGGCTTAGAAACATAACTTCCAAAATTATGGTTATCCGTAGAGTCCCTTGAAGTACTGATCCAGATAATGCTATGAAAATTCACAGACCCAGGCAAGACAGCACTTTGCAATGCAGGAAATGACTGAAGTTTGGTGCTCAGAGTTACAATCAAAGATTTTAACCATTCAGTGTGAGTTATTCACATCAAGCATATCTTCATATCACTCATACGCCATCTCCACTGATCCCTGCCTTCCATTTGTTTGTTTTTAATGAGCCATGTAGGAAGATTTAAAAGCAGCTGCTGTTTCTGGGCACTAAATATCAGGATCACCAATTCATTAGCATTCTTTTTTTCTTTTTTTTTTTTCCTTTGGAATTATAGCACCTTTTTAAATGTGGCTGCAGTTTTGGCGTGTATTACTGCAGACAGGAAATGTTGGACCTATAAAGATAAGTCTGCACTATAATATGCAGAGACCTTACTGGCTTTATCTAGCATGTTATGGGATCCTAAACTCAGGTTCAGACAGCAAAGCACTGAGGAGTTTAATAGCTTGAAAGTATCCAAGCCTACTAAATAAAGCAATTGATCCAATTTTCTGCTTGCGGATTCATGACGTATACTGCCGAAATCATGTTCTCAATTTCCAAATGCCTGGCGCAGCTGTTATTTGCCTCTTTATTTATTTCAAAGCTTTACAATAGACTATGTGTATTGAAAGGTGTAGGAGTATTCTATCCCAAAAATATGTGTTCTTGCAGCAGGGCAATGTTAAAGTTGAAATCTGTTTCATGGAAAAATAGCATTGTATATTCTGGGATTTCCATACTCTGTCCAATCCTATCTGCGTGAAACTGTACTGTCACCTGTTACTCCAACACCCGCCCCCAATTTTCACATTTAACTGCTGCAACTCTTATTTTGGGGAGTGCACTGTGCCTTGTCCTCAAGTATTTAGATTACATTCTCCGTCCAGCATGCCACTCTTGCTTTCATTGTCTTTCTGTGCTCTCCTTACAACCGTTTAGTAAGAAACTATTAATTTTCGTTATGGTGCTGGTGTTCACCTATAATTTTAAAATTGACTAGGTTCATTAATTCATTGTAAGCTTTGACACATATGCTGTTCCTTATATTTACACTAGGTGTAATGGAGCAACTCGAGAAAAAGGGTTAAATACTATTAAACACAACACATGTAACAAAAAAGAACAAAATCACTGCTGATTGATTTGGTCGTCAAAATATCCACCTCATCTGCTGTCCATTACAGGTTTAATCTACCATTGTCCATGTATCATATCCCATGTTTTCCAGAAAACTATCATTTCGAAATTGTAAAGAATTCTGGGTTGGTTATCTCCAGTTTTATTAACCTCATAGAAGTGGTTAAGAGAGAGTTTTTTTCCCCCATACTGTTTACAGAGTCCTGTGGATCTCAATGTTCTATTATTCTATTTTTTTTTTTTTAGTGAAGCAGCACTAAAACTAACTAACTAAATAAAATAAACCACTTTTTAAAAGGCTTTTTTTTATATTCTCTACTTAGATTTAGGGACCACTTCATGTTTTGCATTAGAGACCTGCCTGAGAGGTTGCATTCCAGTTTCATGTATTCTTCTTCCAACTCAGCGGGAGTCTCCCCACACAACAGCACTGCCTCCTTAGCCATCATTTACAGAGCCGAAAACAGGGACCATTTTAAAGTAGTAAGGCTATTTGCAAGCAGGGTTTTTGTAAAATGAATCTGGATGACCTATTCATTATTTAAAACTGTTTTATTGTGATGCTGGGTATCCGACCTACTCCAAATGCTGCTTTCAATGTCCAAAACCTCTCATTGTTCCGTGGAAACTCTCCCACCGAACAGAATGTTAGCTCTTGCATCGAGTATCCATTCATGTTTGGGATTTCTCTTTTTCACTGTACTCAATCAAGAAGTATATAATTATGTACTCATGAATCAGCCCTGTGAAATTATTTGGAATCAAGAGCTAAGTTCTCCCATGAAATGCAGTGACCCATTTTTTTTAATATGTTCTTACTGTTTAATTAAAGATCAAGTGGACATGTTGCTATTAATAAGCGTATTCTCACCTGGACTGTGCTTGGAAAGGCCCCACAAATAGTAACATTGTCTTTCAGCATATTTGATCTTGCTTGGACAAGTTTGATTGTAGTCATAGTCCGCAAAGGCCATTGTACCACCTGCTATTGTAGTCCAAGTCCCATGTATGCTGGGTGAAGCAGCTTTAAGGTATCAGACTTTCATAAAAATGTTCTGTCCACAAGCAAACAAATCTCTATTATTTTTTTATTTTTTTTAAAGACACTAATATCTTTTCACAAAGTGATATGTGAAACAGGTAAACCAAATGTGCCGTTGACCACAAAAGTGCAAGTAGCTGCAAGGTTTTGGAACATTTAGAACTTTAGACTGTACATGTCCCTTCTTGAGGCCTGGTGACATCCAAGGCCATTAAACCATGTATACCTTTAATACGTCCAAGAGTAAGGCTATGTTAGTCTTGTAAAAGCTGAATTGAGAGGAAAAAAAACACAACAACCTGTGCATTACATGTATATATTGAATATATGATTTGAGGCTAATTAGGAACAGGAATTTATTAAAACATGCAATTCTTTTTTCGTCCTACGCATTTTGGTGTTGTCTTAGTATGAGTCTGTATGTATGTATGTATGTATGTATGCACACTTACAATGATGGGGATGATTAAATTTAGTGGCCCGATGACAAGAAATACATTGCATATTGTTTGACAACATTTTTTATAGACTGTTACTTTAAACACCGTAACTGCAGTAATGCATATGATGCATCACATGAAAAAAATAATCCAAACTTTGTTGATTGTAATGCATGGATGGATGCTGGTTTTGGTGCATTGATGATTTGTTTTTTGTCTTTTTTTTTTTTTTTTTTTTTTTTGCATAAAATTCGTTTTATTCCACCTTTCAAGAGAAAGAGGACGCGCAAAAACAAAACCACTGTTCACTGATATCTAGTACAAATTAATAATGGGCCATGTGCTTATTCATAATAATAATCACTTAATGCACTGAAGGTACAAATAAAATATGCCAGGCTACTAGACGCCTCCTACGCTTCCTCCCCATCGTACACCTGCACAGGATCACTATTGCACAGCCTCTGTCAGTTGCTCGTAGCCACAGATAACATGGGGAAATTGTGAAAATCACATTGCATTTTACACGGGTCACATTTTTCATTTACCATCTGTAAAGTGCCTTTAAACCGGTTATTAAATTCTCTTGGGAATTTTAGTTTCAAACACCTCCTTCTGGATTAGCTATACATAGAATATGTATTCTAACTCATATGTTGTGAGTATCTTGGGGTGGGATGTGCTTTGATTGTAAATATGAATGCATACGCCAGTGCCTGCCCACGGCGTCCAGTGCATTTCACTTGATGTACTGCTCATAGATGTGTGCTGAGCAGGATTTTCTTCTGATACCCTGCACCTACTGGGCACACTCATTGAATCATGGGGAGAAGAATAATTTGCATCAGTGTGTGAGGGTGAAAAAGTGCAAAGTATGTTGTTGTTTTTTTAACATAGGTATCCCAGCTCTCATAATGGATGCAAGGCATATACTGGCAATCTGCTGGCATCATGCATATCTTCCTGCGTCCTTATCAGAGAGTAATAGGGTGGATTATACTCATAGCTACATCACATTATGTCTACAAGGTTCAAGGTCAAAAGGCTGGCATGTTAAATCTGTCATCATACATCTATTACTTAATTGAGGCTGAATAAAGAGACTATGGAATTAAGAAGTTGTTTTATTTGGGGGGCTTGGAAGTTGGGAGGCTGTGGGTAAGGATGCAAAATATATATATTTTTGAATTATTGGTTTATATGATTAGTTGAAATCCAGAAGATAAATGGAGATCTGCATTTGCAGAAGGTAAGTGCAACATGATTGTAGTAAAGAATGTTGTTTGTATGTTGTGACTGCACAGGTTTGTGCCCTGCCAAGGATAACGTATAGTCGAATTTCTTAGCATAATGCCACAGATCCCATGAAACATCAGCGCTGTGGGTAAATCTATGGCTATGGTGGTTAATGGGTTATCTGCTTTCTGAGTAGTGTAATACAAGAAAAAGTGAGACTTGCAATGCAGAGAGAAAATTAAAGCATTCCATAACTTGGAGGTTTATTCACTAATTAATAAATTGTGTTGCATTGAAAACCATAATTGAAAAAAAATAGGCCAAAATGACATAAATTGGAAAAGAAAAAGTTAATACATTGGAAACATTTTGCAGTTCAGTTTTTTTCCAAATATTTTTAATCTAGATTTTTATAGTCTGGTTTTGAATTCACCTTAAGGGGTTTCTTTAACCCTCGTTTTCTTGTTTGTTTCTTTTTTTATTTTGCTCTATTGGCATTATTCATCAGAGTCCCCTTCAACCACTTAAAAAGCATTCTAAATTAAGGTTTTACTTGCATTCCTCTGAGGATACGGGAGTTGCGGACAGGGAAGCCTTTGATTGGACCATTTAATTGACTTGTGCAGCGTGAGCTGGCAAGGGGAGGGAGTGCAGGAGAAACATAAAATAACTGGAGGTGGGAGAGGGAAGCGTTAGTGCCTGCAATGGTAAGATTGTGGAGTCTGTCAGCAGCATGTACTGAAGGCTTATAACGTTTTTATGCATAGAATTGACGTTAAAGGGACACTATAGTCACCAGAACAACTGCAGCTTAATAATGTTCTGGTGAGTATAATCATTACATGCAAACGCTGCCTTTTCATAATGCCCCCTAGGGATACCTCCAAGTGGCCACTCCTCAAAAGACCACTGGAGGTGCTTCCTGGGGCAGTGCTGCACAGTAGATGCTGAATTTTCCTTTCAATTCAATTCCTTTTCCTTTTGATTCAATGCATCTCTATGAAGAGGTGCTGATTGGCCAAAACAGTGTTTGGCTCTGCCCCATCCCGCCTTCTTGACTATTTCTTTTTGTCACCAAGGAGGCAGATCGGGGGCGGGGTCAGTGCCTGGTGGCGCTGGAAATAAGGTAAGTTTTCATTCCTTTTAAGAGGGCCTGGCGGGGGCAAGCCACCTAATTGGTGAGTTTAACATTAGAGGGTCAGGAATACATGTTTGTGACCCTATAGGTTTCCTTTAACCTCTTAACCCCTTCAGGACCGTCAGCGGTAAAACGTGCGTTTGGACCGCTGACGGTCCTGAACCGTCATAACGGTCTGGGGCTACTTACCTGATCGCCGTCGGTCCCACGGTGGCGATCAGCTCTCCTCCCGGTCCAGGGGGGTTGCCTGTCTGCCCGGGCAGTCCCCCCTCGGCAGATCAGGACCCCACGGCCATGTGATCACTCGATCACATGACCGCAATAGGTGTCTGTGTATCTGCCTGCAGGGGGACTGTCTGTGCTGACAGGCAGTCTCCCTGCAAGTGAAAAATCTAAAATAAAGTTACAAAAAAAAAACAATCAGTGTAAAAAAATATATAATATGTGTATATATATATATGATATATATACATGTATTATATCAATATATACCTATATATAATATATGTATATATATCATATATATAATGTCATACTTAGTGTATTTTTATATTTATATATACGTATATTAATATAAAAATACACATATTTAAATTACACACGAATATATATAATAACTATATATATGGTATATATATTATTATAAAATACAAATAATATGTTAATAAAAATAAATAACAAAAAATAAAAATAATTTTTAATAATTAAAAAAAATTATATATATATATGCAATTTTATTCTAACAGTATTTTGATATTGATATATATATTTATATCAAAATACACTTAGAATGTAATGATATATATATCTATGTATAAATAAATAAAAATAATACGAAATATACATATGTCCACATACATAATTACATAAATAATTTCGTAAATTTACACATATACGTCAAATATATAAATATGTATATATATTAAAATTATACGTGCATATTTATGTAATATTTTTACCTAATTAAGTAATTTTAATGATTGCAATTTGAGGGACCTGCCTGCCAACCCAGGCCGAAAGTCCAGATAATTTATTTTGCTAGCACTGTGTTTAACCCTGTAACTTTCTATGACACCCTAAATCCTGTACATGGGGGTACGGTTTTACTCGGGAGACTTCGCTGAACACAAATATTAGTGTTTCAAAACAGTAAAACATATCACAGTCACAGCGATGATATTGTCAGTGAAAGTGAAGTTTTTTGCATTTTTCACACACAAACAGATCTTTCACTGAGGATATTATTGCTGTGATATATTTTACTGTTCTTATACACTAATATTTGTGTTCAGCGAAGTCTCCTGAGTATAACAGTACCCCACATGTAGAGGTTTTATAGTGTTTGTGAAAGTTACAGGGTCAAATATAAGGCTTGATTTTACTTTTTTTTTTTTTTTTTTATTGAAATTTGTCAGATTGGTTAGGTTGCCTTTGAGAGCGTATGGTAGCCAAGGAATGAGAATTAGCCCCATGATGACATACCATTTGCAAAAGAAGACAACCCAAGGTATTGCAAATGGGGTATGTCCAGTCTTTTTTAGTAGCCACCTAGTCACAAACACTGGCCAAAGTTAGCGTTTTTTTGCATTTTTAACACACAAACAAATATAAATGCTAACTTTGGCCAGTGTTTGTGACTAGGTGGCTACTAAAAAAGACTGGACATACCCCATTTTGAATACCCTGGGTTGTCTACTTTAAAAAAATATGTACATGTTAGGTGTGTTTCGGGGATTTATGACAGATAACGGTGTTACAATGTCACTATTGATACATTTAAAATATATATATATTGAAACAGCAATTTCCTACTTGTATTTATAGGCCTATAACTTGCAAAAAAAAAAGCAATAAAGCATGTAAACACTGGGTGTTTTTAAACTCGGGACAAAATTTTGAATCTATTTAGCAGTTTTTTTCATTAGCTTTTGTAGATAAGTAAAAGATTTTTCAAGTAAAAGTCCAAAAACATGTTTTTTTTTTTTAATTTTTCACCATATTTTTTTTTTTTTTAAAATACAATATATGACATAATACAAATAATGGTATGTAAAGAAAGCCCTTCTCGTCGTGAAAAAAACAATATATAACTTGTATGGGAACCGTAAATGAGAGAGCAGAAAATTACAGCTAAACACAAACACCACAAAAGTGTTAAAACTGCTCTGGTCCTTAACGTACAAACATCGCAAAAACAGGCCGGGCCTTAAGGGGTAAACCCCTTCAGGACGGGTGACGGACGAGGTCCGTCATCCAGGGAATACCCTTAACGACGGGTGACGGACCTTGTCTGTCAAGCGGTAAAATTAACCCCAGATTGCCGCGATCGTGGGGTTAATGGTGCTCCCGGTCTGCCTCTGTATTAGAGGCAGACCGGGAGCACCGGATCGGGCTGCCCCAGCACATGTACCCGCTCTGACAGCATGTCAGAGCGAGCACATGTGCTGTGTATACTTACCTTCCACCTCCCTGCACTTCCGGGTTCACTGTGAAGTGCAGGGAGACGGATCAGTGCTGATCCTGCCCCCTAGTGTAAAATTAAAAAAAAGTAAATTTAAAATCCCACCCCCCTTTACCCATTTTAATAAAAAATTAACCCCTTCCCTGCCAATTGATCACTGACTACAGTGATCAATTGGCAGGGATTACATTTTAATATGATCTGATTTTTTTTTTTTTTTAACCCCTGAGGGTTAACTTTTTTTTTTTTTTTAACCCTCAGGGGTTAAATTTATTTTATTAATTAATTTAAATATTTTAAAATGACAAATTTAGCTAGCTGGGGAGGGTGGAAGTTAGTGGGGAATTGGGGGATTTAGTGTTAGGCTAACTAGGGGTTAACGTTAAAAGTTTTAAAATAAGCTTTAAAAAGTTAAAAAAAAGTTTTAATAACGTTTAAGTAAAAAAATAAAAAAAATAAACCCTTTACCCAGTCCAAATAAAATATTAACCCCTTCCCTGCCAGTCGGTCACTGCCTACAGTGATCAAAATACAGATCACAGTATTATACTGTGATCTAATTTTTTTTAACCCCTGACGATTAACTTTTAGTTATTTTTTAACCCTCAGGGGTTAAATTTATTTAATTAACTAATTTAAATATTGTATAATTAAATATTTTGCTAGCTGGGGTGGGTGGGAGTTATGGGAAAATGGGGAATTTACTGTTAGTGCTGCTTACTGCTAGTTAGGGGTTAACGGTAAAAAAAAAAGCTTAGAAAAATGTTAAATCTGTAAAAAAAGTTTTACGAAAGTTTAAGAAACTTTAAAAAAATTAATAAGCATAACAAAAGTTTCAAAAAAAGTTTTAAAAAGTTAAAAAAATACATTTAATAACGCTCATTACCACTACACCTGGTACAAGCTAGCGGAAAAATGATCCCACTCTAAGGTTCAAAATATGCCTTTTGAAATACCCTGGGATGTCTTCTTTAAGAAATGGTATGGCTCTATGGAGTATTTGGATTATATAGCCTGGTAAAATACTCTAAAATGGGACATGGGCACAGCTTAAAAATTTAAAGTTTGAAAAAAACTGGAATGACTATGTCCCAAATGTGCCCCTCTGATGTCCACATATACCTGGCAGAGGTACATACGGGGGTATTTTTGTACTCAGCTGACATAGCTGAGAAACATATGAAGTATTATACAGTCGTAGCACACATAAGGTTTGCAAAATATACTGTGCAAACTCACTTTGTGTGTCAAAAAGGCAGAAAAAAACGCTTATTACCACTACACCTGGTACAAGCTAGCGGAAAAATTATCCCACGCTAAGGTTCAAAATATGCCTTTTGAAATACCCTGGGGTGTCTACTTTAAGAAATGGTAGGCCTTTGTGGGGTAGTTTGAATTTAAAACCTGCGAAGATGCTTGGAAATTGCACATAGGCCCAGCGTCAAAATCCAAAGTTCTGTAAAAACCGATATGGCTTGGTCTCCAATATGGCTTCACAAAATAGTGCCAAAGACATACAATGGGGGTACCGTTGTACTCAGCAGAAGTAACTGAACACATAATAAAACTTTGTACAGGAATAGCACACACCAACTTTACAAAATACACATGAGAAGTTCTTTGTTATAAGTTTGTGTGCGAAAACCCCCAAAAAACACAATTTTACTCCAATATTTAGCAGAGGTTGGCGGTAAAATGGCTACGTAGAAAGTGTCAAAACAACCTTAGGTAAATAGCCTGTGATGTCTACTTTATATAAATATATACTTTTGTGTGGCAATTTTGTTTTCTTTTATGGCTATTAAGCTTACAAGACAAACATACCAAATTCTAAAATCGCTCCACATTAAAAGTTTATTTTACTCCTTGTGCTTTGTGACCTGTAACTACCAAAAAAAACTTAAAATCCCAGACACATTATATATTCTGTAAATCAGAACAACTAAATGAATTTATTTTTAATTACTTTCCTTAACCTGCACTAATTGTGCGCACATTATTATTGCAAAAACTGTTAAAAAAAATCAAGATTTTTCATTTTTTTGCATTTTTCTGTATTTTTTAATAATAAATAAGCATTTATGTAAATATATGTTACATCAAATTAACCCCTAAAGGACACATGACATGTGTGACATGTCATGATTCCCTTTTATTCCAGAAGTTTGGTCCTTAAGGGGTTAAAGCCCTTTCTGTCCTTTAAAAAACGATATATAATATGCGTCGATGCAATAAATTAGTAAAATGCAAATTGCAGTTGAACGCAAACAGCAAAAAAAATGCAAAAAATGCTTGTGTCATTAAGTGAAAGACAAGCTTCTGAAGCTCTGTCCTTAAGGGGTTAAGGACTGAGCCAAATATACACGTTGTGATCAAAACGTAAACAAAACTTGGAATTTGACTATATGTCTATTCAACCGTTATTCACCTCTTTTATATTAAGTGCACCCACACTTATATATAATTTTATTCAGGGGAAACAGGGCTTTCATTTAACATCAAATATTTAGCTATGAAACGTAATTTAATATGAATAAAATATAAAAATGGGAGAAAATAAATGTTTATTTTTTTAGTTCTGCATGACATTTTAACTGTGAATGTCATAATACTGTTTGCTTTTACTGCAATAAAATACACATATTTGTATTCAGCGATGTCTCATGTGTAAAACAGTACCCCCTATGTACAGGTTTTATGGTGGTTTGGCAAGTTACATTTTTCAGTTTCACATTGAAATTCGCCAGATTGGTTAGGTTGCCTTTGAGACCAAATGGTAGCCCACAGGGCCGGACTGGGAAAAAAATTCGGCCCGGGCATTTTTCAATCACAGCAGCCCCCTGAGAAAGGGGTGGGGCTAGAGAGGGTGTGTTTTGTCATCACTAATGACAAGCACGCCCCCTCTCAAAGTGAGCATATTGGTTTAATGCGCAGAGCCCTGCTGAAGAGCTCTAGCATGGGAAAAAGGCCCTGTATTTGTTCTGCGCAGCGTAAGCAAATGTAATAACATGCTTGCGCTGTGTTTGGTTTTAACTTGTCTCTGGTGTCTCCATAAGGGGGATACCAGAGGAAAAAAGGGCCAGAAAAGCATATGGTGCATGTGTTTGGAGCCTGCTTGTGGGATTGCGTGTGTGTTGAGTAAGCTGATTGTGGTGTGGCATTGTGTAAATAGGTCAATTTAATTTGTGTTTGTGGTGTAATATATGTGGCTACGGGCTGTAGCAAGTGTTTATAGGGGGCATAGTGTGTATAGGGGATGTAGTGAGTGTGTACATACGGGCTTTAGTGTGTGTAGGGGTTGTTGTAGAGAGTGTGTGTTTAGAGAATGTAGTATGTGTTTGGTTGCAAGGAATGTAGTGTGTGCATAGGGGATCCAGAGTCTGTATGTCAGGAATGTAGTGTGTGTATGTGGTGCAGTGTGTGTAGGGGATCTTGTGTGTAAAGGACCCAGAGTGTGTATAGGAGATTGTGTGTGTGTGTGTGTGTATAGAGGATTCAGAGTGTATATAGGGTAAGGGATCTAGAGTGTATCTGGAGCGTAATATGTGTAGTGGTGCTGTAGTATATAATATTGTAAAGCGCTACGGAATCTGTCGGCGCTATATAAATGGCAATAATAATAATAATATTATGCATGCTGCACCCTTCACACATACACACAGCACACCCAACACACTGCACCCTTCACACATACAATACCTCCAAACACATATGTGTTTGGACGTATTGTATGTGTGAAGGGCGCAGTGTGTTGGGTGTGCTGTGTGTATGTGTGAAGGGTGCAGCATGTGTGTGTAAGAGGGGTGCTGTGTGTGTGAGGGTGTTCTTATCTACTGTCACATTCTATGTTTCTAATGTATTTGTCTGTTAACTTACTGAGGGTTATTTTATATATTATACATACGTGTGTTGTATATGTGTGAGAGTGTGCTGTGTGTGTTGTGTGACTGAAGGTGCTGTGTGTGTGTGTGTGTGTGTCTGAGGGTGCTGTGTGTTTGTGTGTGTGTGTGTGTCTGAGGGTGCTGTGTGAGTGAAGGTGCTGTGTGTGTGTGTGTGTGTGTCTGAGGGTGCTGTTTGTGTGTGTCTGAGGGTGCTGTGTGTGAGTGTGTTGTGTGACTGAAGGTGATGTGTCTGTCTGAGGGTGCTGTGTGTGTGTGTGTGTGTGTCTGAGGGTGCTGTGTGTGTGTGTGTGTGTGTGTGTGTCTGAGGGTGCTGTGTGTGTGTGTCTGAGGGTGCTGAGTGTGTCTGCGGGTGCTGTGTGTGTGTGTGTGTCTGAGGGTGCTGTGTGTGTGTGTGTCTGAGGGTGCTCTGTGTGTGTGTGTGTGTGTGTGTCTGAGGGTGCTGTGTGAGTGAAGATGCTGTGTGTGTGTGTGTGTCTGAGGGTGCTGTGTGTGTGTGTGTGTCTGGGGGTGCTGAGTGTGTCTGAGGGTGCTGTGTGAGTGAAGATGCTGTGTGTGTGTGTGTGTGTCTGAGGGTGCTGTGTGAGTGTGTGTGTGTCTGAGGGTGATGTTAGTATGAGTGTGATGTGTGTGAGTGCTTTTAGTGTGAGTGTTTATAGCACAGTGTTTGTATAAATGTAATATATAAATATAATTATTATTTTTTTTTATAAAAACTAAAAACTATGTATCCCACCCCCTCCCTTCTTACCTTTAGCCTGGGAGGGGGTTGGAAGCCCGGTTTCCATGGAGGGGGGTGCCGTTCTGCCTGATCCCTGGTGGTCCAATGGTGAGAGTCTCGCGAGATCTGATCGTTGCCGCGGTAACCGCGGCAACGCTCAGACCTCGCGAGAGGATCCGGCGGAGCTGCTGGCTAGAGCTCCGCCGGTCCTCTCCTCCTCCTGCCTCCCTCCCTCACTCCCCAGGAGGCCGCATCTCAGTGTCTCTGGGCCGGTGAGGGAGATCTTTGATCTCCCCACTGGCCCATGGAGGCACAGAGCAGGGCCGGCGCTCGGGTAGCGCTGGCCCTGCAGGGGCTGGTAGGGGAGATCCTGTGATCTCCCCTGCCGGCCTCGGACCCACGGCCATCGATGGCCAGTCCGGGCCTGGTAGCCCAGGAATGAAAATTACCCCCATGATGGCATACCATTTGCAAAAGCAGACAACCCAAGGTATTACAAACACTGGCCAAATTTACCGTTTATATTTGTGTGAAAAATGCAAAAAACTAAATTAGATGCCAATTTTGGCCAGTGTTTGTGACCAAGTGGCTACTAAAAAAGACTGGACATACCCCATTTGCAATACCATGGGTTGTCTACTTTTGAAAATGGTATGCCATCATGGGGGTAATTCTCATTCCTGGACTACCATGCTGCCTCAAAAGCAACATAACCAATAAGGCAAATTTCAGTGTGAAAAAAAGGAAACTCAAGCCTTATATTTGACTCAGTAACTTTTAAACCCCATAAAACCTGTATATGTGAGGTACTGTTCTACTCTGGAGACTTCACCGAACACAAATATTAGTGTTTCAAAATGGTAAAATGTATCCCAACAATTATATCGTCCGTAGAAGTAGCGTTTGTGTGTAAAAAATGCAAAAAAAAATAAATTTTTACTGACTATATCATTGTTGTGATAGGTTTTACTGTTTTTAAACACTAATATTTGTGTTCAGCGAAGTCTCTAGAGTAAAACAGTATCCCCCATGTACAGGTTTTATGGTGTCTTAGAAAGTTACAGGGTTAAATATAGGGCTTGCAAACCAAATTATGTGGACTTTCAGCCTGGGTAGTCAGGCAGGTCCCTCAAATTGTAATTAATAAAATGACTTATGTAAAAATATAGTTAAATTCTACAAATATATTTATATAATATTTTTATTATTTTATATATAAAGAGATAGATATATGAATACATATATCTAATTATAGTGTCATTCTAAATGTATTTTTAATTTAAAATATCTATATTAATATCAAAATACAGTTAGAACACATTAAAACTAGTATAATTTTTTCATTTTTTTTTCATTTTTTAACATTGATTATTTAATTTTTTTATTTATATAATTAACGTAATTCTACATGTACTTTAATATTAATGTATTAATATTAAAATACATTTTTATTTATGATTTATGCATTTTATGTGCATATAAAAGTACTTGGATTTTATATATATACATTTTTATTTATGATTTATGCATTTTATGTGCATATAAAAGTACTTGGATTTTATATATATATATATATATATATATATATATATATATATTAATAATTTTTTTTGAATGCTGCTTTTTTGGCCTAATATGTTAGATTCACATTGAGTTCACCACACTGCTTTCTTCAGTGAATAACACGGTTTGTTAAACAAACCCCAGAGCATGCAGTTTGGAGACTTGCTATGCGGTGCTGACAAAACCTGGCAGTGCAAATGTGCTTTTCATCCATAATGCTTTGCCAGACTGCAGGTAGTAGACCCCAAACATCCGTAATGC
The DNA here is from genome assembly GCF_036172605.1 of Pelobates fuscus. Taxonomy (NCBI): domain Eukaryota; kingdom Metazoa; phylum Chordata; class Amphibia; order Anura; family Pelobatidae; genus Pelobates; species Pelobates fuscus. Next base: position 73,730,552 of record NC_086325.1, on the reverse strand, counting down.
CAAGCATCGCTGTCTCTGAGGTATAGTGATGTGATGGGAGTTGCATATTATATATTGCTGTCACAGAAGATGCAAACTCTGCAAAGCTAGCACCCTCGGGGTTACACCGGGCGTCTGCAGATGAAATGGCCATAGTAGACAATGCTAAATGTCAACTGACACAGCGCATTGATTAGTGCGTAGGTGAACATTTTATCACTCTATGACTGATCAAAGGGGGGGACTCTTCAGTAGCATTACCTCTTGTTTACTGAAGTCTCATCCCACGCAATGTGTTCATTTGTCTTCTGTAGATGTCTGCCAATAACCTGATCCACTTTAACCCCTTAAGGACAGAAGTAATTGTACAAGTTCTAATTAAAACAAAACCTAGAACTTGCGCTATACATATGTTCAATATGTCTACCTGGGTTTTTCGGCATTCCGATCGATGCGGATCACGGCCGAAGGTGAGTCTGCAGGTGCTGGGGAGATGGAAAAAGTAAGTGTGGCATGTTATGCTCTAACTATGTTAAGGGGTTAAACAATATAATCACCATTTAATGGTTGTATAAACAGAAATGATCAAAGAATTTCAATATATATGTCCTAAACACTTTCCAGTTAAAGGATTACCAGTATGCAGCCACATCTCTTCCAATTTTCAAATGATTAATAACATTGTTATTACATAATTAATTTCATTTCATCTGGCCTGCTCCAGAGGCGTATGAGTTCTCCCAGTAGATATCAAAATCGACACTTAAACCTCAGATCTCTGGTCCCAAACTGTGCAAATATTAGGCCAAGCCACAATAATATTTGATTCAAGTAACTGTACATTGATTTTGGGCACATTTTACCACTAGCAGATTCTCCCAGCCCCTCCACTCCAGGAAAATATACATTCAAGGAGAGTCTCTGGAAACTAGATACGTAGCAAATATTGCAGTAAGCCTATCTACCTCCCATGTTAGCTTGCGAAAAGATTTATGTGTTTAGAATGTGTCCTATTTTTGTTTCTTTTTGCAGATTTTGATAGAAATTGACATGTTTATAAATTAATCTTGTCTGCTTAAAAGCCATGGGATGTAACAACAAATTCTGTTACTTTCTTGTTTGGTTAGCTCAGTGGAGCTAAACTCAAGAGGCAGCAATTGACCAGAGCGCCTGTCTTGCAAGGACTTCTCATCGAGCTGCATTTGAAAGTCTGTGATTGGCCAGTTTTTGTCAAACCATTTGACAAAAAAAGGGAGATGTGGCAGCCACCCAGGTAGGAACATGGGTTTTGCCGCCAGAGATGTCCTTTTCCTTCAGTAGCGAGCTATGCTGTAGCAACTCTGGTCTCTGTAGCAATCACAAGTAGACTTTCCCAATAGCGATAATCCAAAGCCTTTATAGTAGTGATATAGCAGGTATAGCTTTCCCCCACAGACATTAGTCGAGACTCAATGCTGGGGGTGAACTTGTTTATTGGAGGCAACCACAGCCTTTTATGCAACAGCCCCTGCAAGGGGTTATCGACTCAACATTACAGGGTAATTCCCCTCCTCCCCCCTCCCCCCATGGTTCATCTGTACCTGAGAGAGAACTATTTGAAAGTAAACATCTAAATTAAATTATCTCTCAGGTACAGAACATGTACAATTGTTATACACTGCAAAATACACACAACACAATCAGGTACAACCTCAAGTCCTATAGCCCCGAATGGCCTGCATCTGAGCACCCAACATATCCAAAAAGCACTCTGATCCCACGAACGCAGCCGAAACGCCACTGGAGTAAAGTTCTGTAAAGTAAAACACAAAAAATACCGAACTTAGATATTCGTCTGTATGCTGATTACGTGCCCCTCGTTCGGGAGTATGCTCCCACCGAACAGTGTTCCTTTCAGGTGAATATAAACAAACGCAGACGGGAATGGAAGTTCAGCGGTGTTCAGGCGGTTAAGTGTCCGATTTTAGTTCCATGCACTCGATGACCAAACACCGCTGCCTCTGTTCGTGGCACAAGATGGCCGCCACATGTGTTCATACATACGAACGATGACCACCCACCCGACTGTTTAGAACGCTGCGGTTACAAGTGTTAATGAGGTGTTGACATAGAGACATAGAAACATAGAATGTGACGGCAGATAAGAACCATTTGGCCCATCTAGTCTGCCCAAAACAGGGGTGATGGAGGTTAACAAACAGCATACGGGTGGTCTGGTAGTTTGTGGTTTTGTTCGGGATTTGAACAAAACAAGAATCGAATTTTAGGCAATTCACAAACTTATACTTATTCCAATATTGTTTCTGATATCCCAAAACATTATACGATTACTAAAAAAAAAAAACCCTCATTATCATTTAAGGCCCCCACCCACCGCTCAGGGGTGGTGACTGAGGAGGGGGGGGAGGACTATAGGTCCCCCCCCCTCATTGTTATTTATGGCCCCCACCCCTGAGCAGAGGGAGGACAATGGGGGGGGGTACAAGGTATTTTTTTTACCGGTGAGCAGCCTCAGTCTTTTGGTAGATAGCTCCGTCATACCGTGGGAATTAGGGAGCTATCTACTAAGCGGCTGCAAGATGCAGCCGCGGCACAAATCACATTGGAGTTTCATTAATTCAAATAAAATTCTGATCCGAACAAAGTCCTGAATTGCGTCCTAACATGAATGGAGAAACTGTTCTCATTCTGTCAGGAGGCAATTCGGTCGTTTTGCCGGCATCCTGTCTAAGTGACAGGACGTTCGGGAATACTGACAAGAAGCATCGCGGGAACAGGGAGGAAAGCTAAGAATTGTGGGAACATTTATCTGACTACCGGAAATGATACACACTTTGCTCCTCCGCTGGTCAGAGATGGTCAGGCGTAGGAAACCTCCATAAGACAGTCCCTACTTTGTCTTATGTTTTAAAGAAAATTAGAGCAGACAGGAAGAAATGAAGAACAGATCGTGACAGAGGGAGAGAAGAGGAATCGATTGGGGAAAGGGAAGTTCGTCATGACAGTACCGCTTTAACTCATTCTATGTTTTGTATGTCTATATTTATATTTTTATTTAATACAATATCCAAAAGACAAAACTTTATTGCTTCCTAGACAAACCCCATTTTAAATTGTATTCTCAATTATTTATATATTTTAAATAGAGAAACTGTTACTAAGTGTATATTTTAGCTAAGATATCTGTACGGTTAGCCCTGCTAAATTCTATGCTTTAAGATGTTATAGTGGTAAATAAGGGAACCATTAGCGGTTACAAAAATATGAGCAGTGTTGCACTTTATATCTTAGAGGAGCTCACTATCTGTATACTTATGTCAAAACCATTAAGGTAACAATATATTTCTAGAGCCGGCCTGCATTTTGGATCTGACCCGCTATTTTGGGAGCAATCAGTCTGATATGCAAATGGATTAGGTTCTCTCTGTCATGGCACAACATGTAAAAACAACTGACACCGAACGGCAACCTCAGTATTCTCGTGCACCCTGTTTTTTTATTTTCTCTTCACAATACATTTTTAAATACTGTGTTTCTTGAAATAAAGTTTTCTTTGTGGTTGTGTGAATGAATGTAGCTTCTAGCAATAAGCCAGTATTCAAACTATCAAACTATCAATAACCTAGCAACATAGAAACACAGAATGTGACAGCAGATAAGAAGCGTTAGACCCATCTAGTCTGCACAACCTTCTAAATACTTTCATTAGTCCCTGGCCTTATCTTATAGCTAGGATAGCCTTATGCCTATCCCATGCATGTTTAAACTCCTTCACTGTGTTAACCTCTACCACTTCAGCTGGAAGGCTATTCCATGCATCCACTACGCTCTCAGTAAAGTAATACTTCCTGATATTGTTTTTAACCCTTTGCCCCCTGCAGCAAAAACATTCCTAAATCACAATGGATATGGATTGACACCTGACATATGACATATTGACACTTTGACAAATGGATTGACACCTGTCCTCAGAGACCCTGATACACACTGACACAGAGCAGAATAGGGACTGTTCCCCCTACATAGGGTCACTTGGCATATATGGATTGACACCTGTCCTCAGGGACCCTGATACACACTGACACAGAGCAGAACAGGGACTGTTCCCCCTACAAAGGGTCATTTGGCAGATATGGATTGACACCTATCCTAATGATCCCTGATACACACTGACACAGAGCAGAATAGGGACTGTTCCCCCTACATAGGGTCACTTGGCAGATATGGATTGACACCTGTCCTCAGGGACCCTGATACACACTGACACAGAGCAGAATAGGGACTGTTCCTCCTACATAGGGTCACTTGGCAGATATGGATTGACACCTGTCCTCAGAGACCCTGATACACACTGACACAGAGCAGAATAGGGACTGTTCCCCCTACATAGGGTCACTTGGCAGATATGGATTGACACCTGTCCTCAGAGACCCTGATACACACTGACACAGAGCAGAATAGGGACTGTTCCCCCTACATAGGGTCACTTGGCAGATATGGATTGACACCTGTCCTCAGGGACCCTGATACACGCTGACACAGAGCAGAATAGGGACTGTTCCCCCTACATAGGGTCACTTGGCAGATATGGATTGACACCTGTCCTCAGAGACCCTGATACACACTGACACAGAGCAGAATAGGCACTGTTCCCTCTACATAGGGTCACTTGTCAGATATGGATTGACACATGTCCTCAGGGACCCTGATACACACTGACACAGAGCAGAATATGGACTGTTCCTCCTACATAGGGTCACCATTTTTAGCCCAAGGCAGCTCATCTCATCAGGCCTTTTTTAGTCGAATGTATCGCCCGCTGTCAGTCCCTTCGGGATCCATCCCTCATTCATCTTAATAAAGGTGAGGTAATCTAGACTTTTTTGACCTATGCGACTTCTCTTTTCAGTGACAATACCTCCTAATGCACTGAAGGTCCTTTCTGACAGGACACTTGAAGCGGGGCAGGCCAGAAGTTCTATCGCAAATTGGGATAGCTCAGGCCACAGGTCAAGGGGTTCATCGCTCCTCAGAGTGTCGATATCTGCAGTTAAGGCGAGGTAGTCTGCTACCTGTCGATCGAGTCGTTCTCTGAGGGTGGATCCCGAAGGGCTGTGGCGATGCGTAGGACTTAAAAAGCTCCGTCTGTCCTCCATCAACAACACGTCTTTAAAGCGTCCTGTCCTTGCCGTCGTGGGAGGAGGAGGATTACTTTCACCTCTTCCCCTGTTAGATTCCCGTTGTGCTGTGTAAAGCATACTTTTTAATTTATTTTGCAAATGCTGCATCCTTTCCGACTTGTAATTTGGTAACATTTCAGCCACTTTCTGCTTATACCGGGGGTCTAGTAGCGTGGACACCCAGTACAGGTCGTTCTCCTTCAGCCTTTTTATACGAGGGTCCCTCAACAGGCACAACAGCATGAAAGACCCCATTTGCACAAGGTTGGATGCCGAGCTACTCATTTCCCGTTCCTCCTCCTCAGTGATCTCAATGAAGGTATGTTCTTCCCCCCAGCCACGTACAACACCACGGGTAACAGATAGGTGACAACGAGCACCCTGGGATGCCTGTTGTGGTTGGTCTTCCTCCTCCTCCTCAAAGCCACATTCCTCCTCTGACTCCTCTTCCTCACAATCCTCTTCCAGCGTTGCCGCAGGTCCAGCAAGCGATGCTGATAAGGCTGTTTCTGGTGGTGATGGTGACCACAACTCTTCCTCTTCCTCTTCACGCTCATCTATGGCCTGATCCAGCACTCTTCGCAAGGCACGCTCCAGGAAGAAAACAAATGGTATGATGTCGCTGATGGTGCCTTCGGTGCGACTGACTAGGTTTGTCACCTCCTCAAAAGGACGCATGAGCCTACAGGCATTGCGCATGAGCGTCCAGTAACGTAGCAAAAAAATTCCCAGCTCCCCAGAGGCTGTCCTAGCACCCCGGTCATACAAATATTCATTAACAGCTTTTTCTTGTTGGAGCAGGCGGTCGAACATTAGGAGTGTTGAATTCCAACGTGTCGGGCTGTTGCAAATCAAGCGCCTCACCAGGCATGTTGTTTCGCCGCTGGATATCTGCAAAGTGTTCCATGGCCATGTAGGAAGCCTGAAATGGCCACACACCTTCCTGACCTGCTTCAGGACGTCCTGTAAGCCTGTGTACTTATGCACAAAGCGTTGTACGATCAGATTACACACATGTGCCATGCACGGCACATGTGTCAACTTGACCAACTTCAATGCCGCCAACAAATTTGTTCCATTGTCAGAAAACCACTTTGCCGATATCCAGTTGCTACGGAGTCAGCCACTTTTCCACCTGTGCGTTCAGGGCAGACAGGAGTGCTTGTCCGGTGTGACTCTCTGCTTTCAAGCAAGTCAAACCCAAGACGGCGTGACACTGCCGTATCCGGGATGTGGAATAGTACCTGGGGAGCTAGGAGGGTGCCGTTGATGTAGAGCAAGACACAGCAGCAGAAGAGGACTCAGCCGAGGAGGTTATGGAAGAGGATGGAGTAGGAGGAGTAGAGAAGGGGGCAGCAGGCCTGCCTGCAAGTCGTGGCGGTGTCACCAACTCCTCTGCAGAGCCACGCATTCCATGCTTGGCAGCCGTCAGGAGGTTTACCCAATGCGCAGTGTAGGTGATATACCTGCCCTGACCATGCTTTGCAGACCAGGTATCAGTGGTCAGATGGACCCTTGCCCCAACACTGTGTGCCAGACATGCCATTACTTCCTTTTGCACAATCGAGTACAGGTTGGGGATTGCCTTTTGTGCAAAGAAATTTCGTCCGGGTACCTTCCACTGCGGTATCCCAATAGCCACACATTTTTTGAACGCCTCAGACTCCACCAGCTTGTATGGTAAAAGCTGGCGGGCTAATAGTTCAGACAAGCCAGCTGTCAGACGCTGGGCAAGGGGGTGACTTTCTGACATTGGCTTCTTAAGCTCAAACATGTCCTTGACAGACACCTGACTGTGGGCAGATGAGCGGGAACTGCTCATGGCGAGAGACGGAGTGGCGGATGGTTGAGAGGGGGAAAGGAGGACAGCAGTGGTTGACGTGGCTGAAGATGCTGGACCAGGAGGAGGATGGCGTCTTTGAGTTTGTGTGCTGCTTGAACTCATGTGTTGATCCCAAAGGCGTTTGTGATGTGCGATCATGTGCCTACACAAAGCAGTTGTACCTAGGTGGGTGTTGGACTTCCCACGACTCAGTTTATTTTGGCACAGGTTGCAAATGGCATCGCTGTTGTCAGAGGCAGACACACAAAAAAAATGCCACACTGCTGAGCTCTGCAATGACGGCATTCTGGTGGTGGACACAGCATGCGTTGATTGGCGTGCTGTCGGGCTGACCCCGGGTGCCGATGCATGCTGTCTGACTGTGCCACTAGCTCCTTGCGACGACCTCCCCCTGCTTCCAACTTGTCTCCTCCTCCTCTCTGTCTCCCCATCTGAACTTTCGCCCTGTTCTTCTTCTTGCCGAACGGGCACCCACGTGACATCCATGGACGCATCGTCATCATCAACCGCTTCACTTGTATCTGACAACTCAGCAAAGGAAGCAGCAGCGGGTACAACATCATCATCATCACACCGTACGTCCATGTGTGTAATGCTGCCTGACTGAGACATATCCCTGTTATCTACATCCTCTGGCAATAATGGTTGCGCATCACTCATTTCTTCAAACGGATGTGTAAATAACTCCTTTGACAGATAAAGTGAAGCGGCTGTGGTGCTAGTGTTGGTGGTGGCGGCGGCAGGCGGGTGAGTGGTATCTTGAGAGGTGTCCAAAGCTAAGCTGGAGGAGGATGGTGCGTCAAGGTTCCGAGCGGAAGCTGTAGAAGATTGGGTGTCCTGTGTTAGCCAGTCAACTATGTCCTCAGAACTTTTCAAGTTCAGGGTACGTGGCCTCTGAAAATTGGGCATTATTCTAGGTCAAAAGGGAATCACAGCACCACAACCACGACAGCCCCTGCAGGGTGGCCTGCCTCTGCCTGTCATTTTTTGGGGGATTAGTGGTACTATGCGTGCAAGCTACTGTGAGACCAGATATGAGTGGCAATGTGCACTGGCAGAGGTTGGCAGAGTAAACGCTGTAGGCCTGACACACCCGCTTGAAGACAACTAACTGCTATTCAATCTATAACAGTGGAAAAAGTTTTTTGGTTTTTAAATGCACGCTATTGTGACACCAGATATGAGTGGCAATGTGCACCAGATATGAGTGGCACTGGCAGAGTACACGCTGTTGGCCTGACACACACCCGCTTGAAGACAACTAACTGCTATTCAATCTATAATAGTGAAAAAAGTTTTTGGGTTTTTAAATGCATGCTATTGTGACACCAGATATGAGTGGCAATGTGCACTGGCAGAGTACACGCTGTTGGCCTGACACACAGACGCTTGCAGACAACTAACTGCTAATTAATCTATTACAGTGAAAAAAAGTTTTTGTTTTTAAATGCAAGCTATTGTGACACCAGATATGAGTGGTGGCACTGGGCAAGTGGGCACAGTATCCACTGTGAGCCTGCACAGAAGCTGGCAGGCAGGCAGGCAACTGCAATTAGATTAGACACAAAAAAAAATGTTCTAGCCCTAAAAAGGGCTTTATGGGGTGCTGTCCTTACAGCAGAGATCAGATGAGTCCTTCAGGACTGTAGTGGAAACTGAATACACTAGCCTAGCTATACATTTCCCTATCAAATGAGCAGCAGCTACACTTTCCCTCCTCTATCTAAGAATGCAGCTTCAGAATGAATCTAAAATGGATGCTGTACAGGAGGTGGGAGGGTCTGGAAGGGAGGGTCTGCTGCTGATTGGCTGGAATGTGTCTGCTGACTGTGAGGCACAGGGTCAAAGTTTAGTCAATGATGACGAATAGGGGGCGGATCGAACCGCGCATGTGTTCGCCTGCCGTGGCGAACGCGAATATGCTATGTTCGCCAGGAACTATTCGCCAGCGAACAGTTCGGTACATCACTACTCTCTATGAGAAGCATTGATTGAACACCTGAGTCTTACTTGGAGCACCTGTAGTGGCTGGAAGACGGACGGTGTGTTTAACCCTTTAAAAAACATTGCTGTACCATCAAAACGGCAATGTTTTACTTTGCAGGACTAAAACTATAGAACCATTGCACCCAAATCATTTCATTGAGATGAATTGGTCAGGGTGTCTATTGTGGTCCTTTAACCAAGAAATATATTCACATCAACTGAATTTGGGAAGTAGCAGCACCACTTTCAGAAAAGCTGATTCCATACATGGGAAGATATTTTTTAAAGAAAGTTGAGGATTCAGTATAAAACAACAAAGGATGTAGGGCACTGCTTTATTAAGTAATACCTGCCAACTGTTGTATTCCTACACTATGCAGGCAGGGTTGTATTTACCACAAGGCAAACAAGGCATTTGCCTTGTGCAGCACTTTCGGAAGGGCTGGGCGCCAAGAAATGCCACCCCAAGCTCCCAAACAAATGCCTTGTTTGCCTCGTGTTCTGGGGCTTTCCACCTTACTGTGATTGAGTGAGTGTAGCTGTCAGTGTGTGTCTGTGAGTGAGAATGGGTGTGCCTGTGCGCAGGGGCGTATTAGCCGCGAGGCAAACAAGGCATTTGCCTTGGGCGGCATTTTCCAGGGGGCGGCAAAAAAAGCCAAATGCCCAAGGCAAATGTCTTGTTAGCCTTGCGGCTAACAGGCATGCCGGCGGGCTGCTAGACTGGGCGGGCGGCTGGCGAGGGAGCACTTCCTCTGAGCTGTCTGCTCAGCTCCCTCGCGCGCCGCAGAGTGAGGCTGGGAACCGGAATATGACGTCATATTCCGGTTCCCAGCCTCACTCTGCGATGCGCGAGGGAGCTGAGCAGACAGCTCAGGGGAAGTGCTCCCTCGCCAGCCGCCCGCCTGCCAATGCCTCCCGCCCAGCAGCCACTGGACCACCAGGGAGGAAGAGAACCCCCCCCTCCCAGCATTTCCAAAGGTAAGGAGGCTGGGGGGGTTACATTTAAAAAACAAATATGTGTTAAATATGTGAGTGTGTGTGTGTGTGTGTGTCTGTTAGTATGTGTGTCTGTTAGTGTGTGTGTATGTCTGTTAGTGTGTGTCTGTTAGTGTGTGTGTGTATGTCTGTTAGTGTGTGTATGTTTGTTAGTGTGTGTGTGTCTGCTAGTGTGTATGTATGTCTGTTAGTGTGTGTGTGTATATATGTCTGTTAGTGTGTGTGTGTCTGTTAGTGTGTGTGTGTGTGTGTGTCTCTGTTAGTGTATGTGTGTGTGTCTGTTAGTGTGTGTGTGTCTGTTAGTGTGTGTGTCTGTTAGTGTGTGTGTCTGTTAGTGTGTGTGTCTGTTAGTGTGTATGTATGTCTGTTAGTGTGTGTGTGTGCGTGTGTCTGTTAGCGTGTGTGTGTTTCTGTTAGCTAGTGTATGCATATCTGTCAGCGAGTGTGTGTGTGTGTATTTAGAAGGCGGGGGAAGGGTTGGGTGGGGGTGGTGCGGGCGGGAGGGGGGCGCCTGAGTTTTGTCCTGCCTAGGGCAGCACAAAACCAGGATACACCACTGCCTGTGCGTGTGTTTCAGTGTGTGTATGTCATTTTATGTGTATCTGAGAGTGTGTGCCTGTCAGTGAGTGGGTATGTCAGTGTGTGTCTGTCAGTGAAAGTGTGTGTTTGTTAAACAGTGTGTGCCAATGACTGTATGTGTGTGCCAAAGACTGTGTAACTGTCAGTGAGTCTATATCAGTGCATGTATCAATGAGGGCATGTGTCTGTCAGTCAAAAAAAATGTCCTTCATACGAATTGGGGAGGGGCAAATTTAGATTTTGGGGGTAGGGCAGCACAAATCTAAAAGACACCACTGGATGCAGGTAGTTATTCCATACATCAGTCCATGAATTCATACTTTGCACAATTATTCTATCATCCCATGGACTTATGTGACCACTCAAAGCAGGTTTTTTTCCCATCTTCTTCTGTGCAAACCCCAGGTAAATCTCTGCCTGAGGCAACAAATAAAACAGAGAAAAAAAAAACACCACAATAGACAATGTGGGTTTATATATCATCAGAGGTGGGTAGGCCGGTAAAATTCACAGCTAAGATGGGACCCATTTAGCTGCCCTTCTACTAATCCATAATTTTTACCTATATTTATTTATATTTCTTAACTAACCCCCATTCACTGTCTATTTGCTAAAACTTACAAATCTCTAAAATTCACACTCCTAAATGCTAGCTTTAAGGTACCTCTTTCCTGATTGGAACATTTTTTTTTATTTAAAAAAAAGAAAAATAAATATTTTGAGTGCAATACTATGTAATGTCCTACTCTTGTGCCATCGTATTTAAAGGATCCAAGCACAACAAAGGATCCAAGCACAACAAGTGCACGCCTTAGGTATAAGAGCATAATTTGTGTGCACAGGAAACCACACACAATACGTTGTGTATTTTATTTCTATTTGCAGAGCAAAATTCTGATATATGAGATAGTTTTGTCTCTTGTTATTGAATAGCAATTTGTCTATTGACTTCCATTGGGAAACTATATCCCACTGGTTACCGGCTATCAGACAGAGCCGTGCGGGAGTAGGAGAGGAGGGAGTCAGAGTGGGAACCCTGACTCCCATCAGGCTGAACCACCTCTGGATCCCAGGGAAGTCACCTTCCTGCATCTAAAAGGTAGGAAACAGGAGGGTGACTAAAACATCTTGTATATGTGTGTGCTTGTTTGTATGTATGTTTGTGTGCCTGTATGAATGTTTCACTGTCTGTGTGTGTACGTCTGTGCATGTGTGTGTGCCTGTATGAATGTTTCTCTGTCTGTGTGTGTGTACATCTGTGCATGTTTGTGTTTGTATATGTGTATGTGTGTGTTTGTATGTCTGTATGTGTGTGTGTATGTATGTATGTATGTGTCTGTATGTATGTGTGCTTGTGTGTATGTGTGTATATATGTGTCTCTGTGTATGTGTCTATGTATGAGTGCTTGTATCTATGTGTGCTTGTTTGTATGTATGTGTGTGTCTGTATATATGTGTCTCTGTGTGTGTTTGTTTGTATGTGTGTGTTTGTACAGTGGCGTACATACAAGGGTCGCAGATGCGACCCGGCCTGTCACTCAAGGGGACCCATCCGCCCTGGGACCAGGTGCCCACCGCCATGTGTTGCAGCCCGGCCCGCGCGGTGTAACCATGGTGGAGGGGCCCCATGGATCATGTGTACGACACTGGATGCAGCCACTTCCCTGGCTGTTAGAATGACAGCTAGTGGTATTTTTCACTAATAATTAAAGTGCAGATATTCTCATAGAAATCAGCACTTTGTAATGAGCCTTTCTAATTTTATACTCCTCACCCATCTATACCTTCTACAGTAACAATATGTCTCCCAACAACCTTTTATTTTTATTTTTTTAATTTTTTTTATGTATCCACTTACTTCCATCGTCTTTGTGTCATTCTTGATCTGCCTCGTTTTTTTCTGATGGACCTGCCTAGTCCTATTCGCTGTAATTCTAAACAGGTGATCTGACGCACATAGACATTAGTCAGGGTGACAGATGTCCCGAGTTTCACCGACTTGTCCCAGCGCCCCGAGAAACTTTCTCGGGACGCATAAATGTCCTAGTTTTTGTAGAACTGCCTTTCCCCATGGGCCGAGGCCAACAGGGGAGATCCTTTCATCTCCCCTGCCAACCCTATGCATAGAAGGCCCTGATCACTGATCTCCCTCCCCGGCCAAAAGACAGTTTGCTGCTACAGAGGGAGGGTGCTAGGACCTGGGAGACAGAACACTCCTCCCACGTGCAGGCAGCTCAGAGCGTTGCCGCGCGTTACCATGCCAATGCCCCGAAACAGCACTGTACTCATAGGAGGAGAGAGTAGTCAGTCTGCAGCCAGAGGAGCTATAGGCTGAACTGCACGCACCACCACTGGACAACCAGTGCTTGAACAGTCCCCCCCTCTCTGTACAAAGGTAAGAAGAAGGGGGGGGAAGGGTTAATACAAAGCTTCTTTTGAAAAAAATATTTACATTTGCCCCCCTTTCCCCTCCATACACACACGCACTACACTCCCCCACACACACAGCATCCCCTCCATACACACACATCACCCCTCACACACTGAACTCCTACACACACAGCACCTCCTCCACACACACACTGAACCGCTACACACACACACTGCACCTCCTCCCCCCCACCCCCACACACACTGAACCCCTACACACACTGGATCCCTCCACACACTAACCCCTACACACACAGCATCCCCAACGCACACTGAACTCCTACACTCACTGCACTCGTTTACACACACACTGCACCTCAGCTGTCTATGTGTGTGTATTCAGCAGTCTGTGTGTGTATGTATTTTACAGTCTCTGTGTGTGTGTTCAGCAGCCTGTGTGTGTCAGGATCCTATCTTGACAAACAAGACTTTTTGTTCTGTTTATTCTGTTCCTTTAAAACCAAGTTCCTGCGCTGATTATGTTTGACCACTAGTGGCCTCCCTTGCCTCTAGTTTTGAAAACTTACCTTATAATCCTCACCTGACTGGACTAATTGAGCAACCTACAAAAGCTACACCAAACTCACCACATGGCCTTTAGATTGAAGTTGATGCTCATCCTGAAACACTTCAGATCCTGGCTCCTGTGAACCATCCTGTGGACTTACCTTCTTTGCTTCAAGCTTGCTTACTTCCAACCCTGCACAATACCAGCCTGAACTACTCTTCAATCCTGCACAATATCAGCCTGAACTACGCTTTATCTTACCCACCTGATTTCTACCAGCCTGATCCATACAACTTGTCTGCTCCATACCTACCTGCATAACACCAATCTAGTCTTAATCTGTCTCAAAGTAATATTATATGGCGTTATTTTCCTGCATGATTAATACTCCTAATTGGGGGCTGATAAACGACATTTCTCCTTTTCCTGTAATCCTGCAACCTATTTGTTCTGTTCTGTTCTGTTTTATTTGTTCTTCTATTTTAACCCATATTTTTATCTATAGGTTTTCTTATTATTGACTTTCATTCCTGTTTTAATCTATTTAGGGCATCTTGCCTAAGCCCCTTTATTTCTGTTTTCTCTATCTTTTCTATAATTTCTATTATAGGATATCCTGATCATACTATGTCTAAGAGCACAAATAAAGTACCTGAAGTCAACCCCGGTGTTCTATCAGATTACTATACCTTGTTAGAATGCTATACCCATGTCACTTCGTGTGACGCGGCCGCACCGGAAATTAAGTTTCACAGCTGGAGGAGGAGCGCATCGCCGCGCAGGCGCAGAAGGACAAGTAGGGGAAATTTTCAGCCACAGTACGGGAAGAAGAGGCCACATAATGTGCATGCGCGAACCCCATCAGCTGTCCACCGGGACACACTGCGTCTGCGCCTGGAGTCACAAGACGGGGTGTGAGGTAGGGGATGTAACGGGCCAGTGCGCACGCGCGGGCAGGGAGATCTCTTAAGCTGAACATTCATCCGATCTCCCTGCCCCACACTGCGCACGCACCTACCCAGCCAGGACAGCCTCGCGCATGGACACCGCACGTGAACAGTATGGGGGTAGGGAGATCTGATGGTCCCTTTCACTGTCAAATCTCTATACCCCACACTGCGCACGCGTGCACGCAATCAGCTGTGGCTGGCTGCGGACACCGCGCGTGTGCACTCAGGGGTATAGAGATCTGATGGCCATTTGTTCTTCGGAGAAATCTCCTACCCCTGAGTGCGCATGCGCGGTGTCCGATCATCAAGTGCATCCTGACATCTATTAGGTCAGTCTCGCTCCCAACGCTCTCAGCCATCTGGGGGAGGGGGGTTGTGCAGTATGGGAGGGGTCTGTGCAGTATGGGAGGGGTCTGTGCACAGATCCCCCCCATACTGCACAGCCCCCCCCCCCATACTGCACAGTCCCTCCCATACAGCCCCCCCAATACTGCACAGACCCCCCCAATACTGCAGACCCCTCCATACTGCACAGACCACCCCCCCTTAATACAGCACAGACCCCCCCCCCCAGATGGCTGAGAGTGTTGGGAGCGAGACTGACCTGATAGATGTCAGGATGCACTTGATGATCGAACACCGCGCATGCGGACTCAGGGGTAGGAGATTTCTGCGCACGTGCGCAGTGTGGGGTATAGAGATTTGACAGTGAAAAGGACCATCAGATCTCCCTACCCCCATACTGCGCACGCGCGGTGTCCATACGCGAGGCTGTCCTAGCTGGGTAGGCGCATGCGCAGTGTGGGGCAGGGAGATCGGATGAATGTTTACCTTAAGAGAACTCCCTGCCCGCGCGGTGTATTCCGCTGTCTGTGCCCGACGGGAGTACTTAGCCGCGCGTACGCACTGGCCCGTTACATCCCCTATCTCACAACCCCTCTTGTGGCTCCAGGCGCAGGCGCAGTGTGTCCCGGTGTACAGCTGATGGGGTTCACGCATGCGCATTAGGTGGCCTCTTCTTCCGGTACTGTGGCTGAAAATTTTACCTACTTGTCCTTCTGCACTTGCGCGACGATGCGCTCCTCCTCCTCCAGCTGTGAAACGTCATTTCCGGTGTGGCCGCGCCACACGAAGTGACGCGGGTATAGCATTCTGACAAGGTATAGTAATTTGATAGAACACTGGCATAAGTCTCCTCTCTGACCTGCTCAGGATCATGACAGTGTGTATGTATTCAGCAGTGTGTGTGTATGTGTGTGTATTCAGCAGTCTGTCTGTGCATGTACTCAGCAGTCTGTCTGTGTATTCAGCAGTTTGTTTGTGTATGTATTTAGCAGTCTGTGTGTGTGTATTCAGTAGCCTGTGTGTATGAATTCAGCAGTCTGTGTGTATGTGTTTTGCAGTCGGTGTGTGTATTCAGCAGTTTGTGTGTGTATTCAGCAGTCTGTGAATTCAGCAGTCTGTGTGTGTGTGTGTGTGTGTGTGTGTATGTTTATGTATTTAGTTGTCAGTGTATGTGTATTTAGCAGTCTGTGTGTGTGTATGTGTATTCAGCAGTCTGTCTGTGTATATTCAGCAGTCTGTGTGTATGTATTGTATTTGTTGGAGGTACCAATAAATATAAGCTTCATTTTATAAACAATTTATATTTTTATTCCTGTGAGTGGTTGCGTAGGCAGGACATCAGTGCGTTGCTTTGCCCAGGGGCCTATTATGCTGTTACGATGGCCCTGGTCTAGGGTATGTGTGTGCTCTGATCATGCTCCTACAAAATGTAAATGAAAAGACAATCATTTGAGTACCAGGAAGGGGATGAGCTGTAACAGCCACTTCTGGCCAGGCATAGGTAAAAGACTTCTAGTTTGTATATATCGCTCTGATTTTTTGTTTGTTTGCTTTTAGCGATTTTTGCATATCTAATGGGTGTCCTGTTTTTTTTATTTTCATAATCTGGTCACTGTGACATTGGTGCACATCTATCTGTGTACATGGAAAGCAAGCATTCTAACACCCACGTCACTCTGTGCGAGCAAAAATTACTCTTGGGTACGGTTGTTTTTAAAGTATGTGGGATTTTTTTGTATTTTTATTTTTTTTCAAAACTAATTCAGAGATTGATCACTCAGACATTTTCTGGTTCACACATCTCTATCCATTCTCTACCTTTCAAGCAAATGTTTGCTAATTACTTGTGCATCATATTTTCCTATAAGCATATTTGAGTCATTGTGTTCCTCCGATCCATGAATAATTTGTCTATTGCAGCTAGGATCCTTCTGCATTATCGCCTGTTTCCCACTAAATCTTCCCTAGAAAAGCTCTTCTATGTCTTTCTCCCCTCTCTCTAGTAGAAATTCAACAACAATAGAACGCTTATTAATTCAAATGTCAGTTGACAAGCCTCAGTTATTATAATAACTATGTATGAATGCAGGCTGACATATAACCCTGCAACTACACTGGTACACAATCCTTTAATAACACACTAGATATGAACACAGTAAAACACACAAGCATCTAATACTAATACAGACAACTAGGAGGCTGTCTTGTACAAAGAGCTTATAGTCTAAGATCCCCAAGACTACTGGTTTGGGAATATATTGTTTAATTATTAAAAGTGAATCTTATAATATAAAAAAGGTGTATTGACCTGTGTAAGTATGGTTTAAATAGTAACGGTACTTCTTGTGAGTGCTACATTCAGGGCTGGCCTTAGGGGTGTGCGAGCTGCGCAGCCGCACAGGGTGCCATGGACCAGGGGGTGCCATGTGGCCGACACAGCTTGCACATGGCCGGGTGACAGGAGTGCATGGGAGCTAAAATATGTACCCGGGTGGATGATTTCATTATTCTCCCCCCGGGTCTATAAAAAAAATATGAAGGCAGCGGGGCTTACCGAGTGGCAGACGGAGCTTATCGCGAGGCCTAATACCTAATTAAAAAAAGGGCGGCTACATACAACTGCAAGCGTCTTAAATGAGTAATAGTAAACTCAGAATAAACTCAGCAAATGGTGAAGCCTTTGTCAAATTACCGCGGTCGGGAACTTCACAAAAGACCACGGTAATGTGGTGTATGGTGCCAGATGGTGGGTTCAAATAGAGATAGAGAAACAGCCGACAAGGGTGTGTGCATAGGTCAACGCGTTTCGTCCCACCTATGGAACTTTTTCACACAACTTGATGCTATACACCCGATGTTTAAATACCTACCAGAAACCCCTGGTAGCTACTGACAGGAAGAGGGAAGAAGGATGGAGTCCCTCCTTCTCCAACAACCAACTGCTTCAACTCCCCCTTCCAGTCATAATGGAAAGAGGTAAGTCTGGGTGTGTGTGTGTGTGTGAGAGAGAGACTGACTGCCTGTGTGTGTGTCTGTTTGTCTGTGTGCCTGCCTGTGTGTGTGACTGCCTGTGTGTGTGTCTGTTTGTCTGTGTGCCTGCCTGTGTGTGTGACTGTCTGTCTGTGTGACTGCCTGCCTGTGTGTGAAACTGCCTGCCTGTGTGTGTGACTGTAACTGTGTGTGTGTGACTGCAATTATGTGTGTTGCTGTAGCTGTCTGTACTTGTATGTGTGACTATCTGCCTTTAACTGTGTGTGTGTCTGCCTATCAGCGTGCATGAGTGTCTTCATGCCTGTAACCGAATGTGTATGACTGTCTGCTTGTGATTGTGTGTGTGTGACTGTCTGCCTGTAACTGTCTGTGTGACTGTCTGACTGTAACTGTCTTTGTGACTGTGTGCTGGTAACTGTTCGTGATTGTGTGCCTGTAACTGTGTGTAACTGTCTGCCTGTGTGTTTGCCTCTGTGACTTTCTGCCTGTAACTGAGCATGTGTGACTGTCTGCCTGTACCTGTGTGTGTGTGTGTATGTGTGCGCGTGTGACTACCTGCGCCTGTGTGTGTGACTGTATACAGGCAACTTGGTGGGGGGGGGGGGCGGGAGGGACACCTTGAAGACTTTTCGGACAGGGCGCCTAATGGCCTAAGGCCAGCCCTGGCTACATTACTGTGGGAAAATATGACTTCACTGTCACATAGAGCAAATGTCTATATTCAGAATAGAATGCAAAATAAAATCTGTAGGGTTCTGAACACATCATGTCTTAATGCTAAGTGATCCTACTTAGGTTTGATAGAAAGCCTCAGTTTGGGGCAAATATTCAGAGATCTTACATTTTTTTTATATATGTGCTTGTTTTTCGTATTTATCTTGAATCGTTATGGAAATAAATGCATGGCAATGGTAATGGTAAATTTTACAATATTATGCCCCGTATTATAGTTACTATATTAATATAATATCCATCCATCCTCATATAATGCACAATTTGACATTTACTGTGCCTTACTGGGTCCCTAATCTCAGGACGGTGCTAGGTGTTGCTTGTCCTGGTTTACTGGAGGTTAGTGGATGTTATGCCCTCATTCTGGTCCATGGGGACTTGTTAAATCCCATAAATTCCTACCCTGTCCTGCAGAGGTTAACAAGATAATCTTGTTCAGTCCCAATCTGCAGGTTATTAGCTTGTTGCAGACCCGGGTGGAGAATTCAAACCTTTGAACAGGGCTTTGCCAGCATTCTCCCAGGTGTCAAATGTACATGTGCTCAGCTGCAGTAATGGGGTTGTTAGGGATGTATAATTCATGTACAGTCTATAAATTGGGTGGATTTGGGAAGCAAAAAATAAGTAATAATGTCTGCTTTGAGTTGATACACAAAAATGTGCAGTTCTATGCAACAAGAGAGCAGTATGTAGCTTATGTGCAGCCAAACGGTCGTTCTAGGGATTATAAAGTGCAGGGCCCTGTCATGGTGCCAATCTCACTAGTTAGAAGGTTTCTTTTCACTCTGACTAGCATGGTAGTTTGGGGAGGAGGCTCATTTGCCCCTCATGCCTTTATTTTGTCTTTGTCTGTTCTTTTTTGTCTGTTTTTCCCCCCAACAATTTATGTTTTTTTTTTCAATATAATAGGGGAATAATTGCAGGTGTCGGTTGTTACCTCAGCCATAAATCAAGTTGAATAACAGGGTCATTCGAAGATTGCAATTTTTCCATAAATATTGTAAAACATTAAAATTTACCTTTTTCAAAATAATTGTTTGTACAAGTTATTTTTTTTTTATTGTAAGAAAAGGTGTGTGTGTGGGGGGGGGGGGGGGGGTCAGAAAAAAAAGTGCACTTGTGAACAGCCAATGTGAACAGCAAACAGTCCAATGTGAACAGCAATTATTGCTCAGAATTCTTGCGTCATAATTCTTACCGTCTGTTGCAATAGGTCACAATTAAAAATATATACATCCATGGCATAGAGCTGTACTTTGTGTTATGTAAATGAATAGAGATTAAAACATAAATCACAAACGTTTTTTTTTAAATGCTCTTACTGTGTTAAAAACTACAGTTTCTGCAAATGAGATAGGGACTGCACTTAATACTTTTTTAAATGGTCTGTAGGGGATTGTGTGTATGTTGTAGAATTAGTCATCACAGCCCTAGATAGTTAGCAGGTATATTAGTCAGAACCTGCATAATGACAGGGAATGGGGTTAGAGAAGATGTGGGTGGCAGGTCCCAAAGGGGGTCTTTTTATCATATTAATTCCTTTGGCATTTAAGCACTTCAGCGAGATAGCACATGCTGTTCAATCAGCTTTAAATTCATCAGTGCCAGACAGAGTGGTGATCATCAGGATGAGACATTATCTGACATTATCTGACATGCACCAACAGAAGTTCTCATCATGCTTAGTCTGGTATTAATGTATTAACACAGTATTAACTTGTTATAATGAACATTAATGATCACCTGTCCATTTTATAAAACCAGGGCATTTGTTAAAGGAAAACTGTCATCAATTCTTATTATTAAAAATTGCTTACATGTATTATTTCAATGTGCCTTTCCTAGCCAACCCTTGCTGCATGGGGCCATCCATCTTTCACTCATCTGTGATCAGAAGAAGCGCTTATCCAACCAAAAACTGCAGATAATCGGGAGTTGGTGTATGTTCACAAATCCTGACTTCTTGCGTGAGTGCCAAGTGTCCTAGAAATGCACTCTAGTCTGAACTAGGTGCACTAAATTGTGCATGATCTTGGCAGTTCAGTATTCTGACCAAAGAGGATTTAAGATGTCCATGCCCACAGAGCATGTGTCACTGGATTCAATGGAAATAGGAAGAAACCATTGTGGGTCCAAGGATTGTTGCATGATGGCAGTCTTGACTCTATAGAACACCAATATTTTAAAGGGGTGACCCCAGGCGAAATGGACATGGTGCTTGGTGCCTTAACATATCTGCTACTGTCTTCTAGAGTCTCCTCTTTTGTAGGGTGGTTGGCACAGGTTCTGGTAAACTTGCACCAGTGCACCTTGATATTTGAGAGTAGTTGAACTGCTTTGTCTGAGGCCTGTTTTTTTAATCTGGAATTTGATGATAACATTGCAAGGTTGTTCCCTGTTCCAGAGTGGGTTCGAGATTTCAGGTGCTGAAGACTGTAAAAACTGCAAAGCAAGCTCCTGCAGGTCAACTTCCCCCATCTGCTCATCTGCTCTGGTAGGCCTCTCAGACGCAGGTTGTTCCTGATTGGAAATGTCCTCCATGCCTGCCTAACTTGAGAACCCTTGTCTGTAGGATCCTGGTGCAGTCCATCACTCCATTATAAGCTTCCACTAGTTTGTCCACTCTGTTTTTTATGTCTGCTGTGCGCTACCCCAGGGCCCATATCTCAACCCTTACCTCCTTGGACCTTTTGGCAATTTCCTGTGCCAGGTAAGTTTTAAGCTCACCTTTTTTTTTTTTAATTCTTTATTTATACCCTACTCACAAGCATGAGTGGGTCGGTATATTCATAAAAGCAAAAACAAACAGACATTACAGTACAATCGTGGCACACATAGTGTTGTGTGCGGGTCTTGCTTGAGGGTAGGGGTTTTTATATTATAGTGTCTTGGTCTGTCTCGAGTGGTGATATATGAGTCGGGTTCGGTGAGGGTCCGTCGTGTGTCCGTTTCGTATCATTTAGCCCTTGGGCTACTATAGAGACCGTTAGGCTCATCGTTGGTGTCCCCTTGTCAGGTGCGTATGTTTAGGCTATGTCAGAGTTGGTCCTTAAGCTATAGTCGTGGCTATCTACGTAGTCTGACATAATCTGAGTTCTATGTGTACTGCATAATATATTACACCTCCATGTTCCCTGTGTGTCCAGGGGTTCGGTTTCCCTTGATGTGGAGGTGGGGGGGGGGGGGAGGGAGGGAGAGGTGGGGCAGGTAATGTTATATTAGTTGGGCCTGGTTAGTTGTGTTTGGAATTGCAAGGTTCAGAAATAATATTCAAGTAGAGAATAACGAGAGATACATAAAAAAAAGCAAAAAAACAAAACATTAAACAGAATAACTTTTTGCTGGCGTTATGTTGTCCGCTTTGGGTGGGTGCAGGGTGAGATTCGATCTGCAAGTTGTGGGCCCAGAGTCTCGATATATGGGGCTTTGTTTGTACCCAGGTAAAAAAAAAAAAAAAGGTGAAACATTTAAACTTAGCTTCAAACGTCAGCTCTTGTAATGTCCTTCTTTGAGCTAGAATGTCTCTGTACGGGTGTTCGACCTTCATGTAGTGGCAGCCGCCTTTTTCCCTGTTCCCCGTGGGATGAATGGAACGGTTTTCGCTGGGTCCCATCTTGGTTTATCTACAGGTGGTTCAGGACTCAACCCCTCCAGCGGTAACCCAAGTGGGCTCAGCAGGGCGGTTGCTTCTCGGAGGTCCGAGATGGAATGGACCTGGTTGTCGTGCTGTATCTGTAATGTGCGTGGTGCGCGCCAGCGATAGTTGTTATGGTGGTCTCTAAGCAGTGTGGTAAAAGGTTGCAAGGACCTGCGCCACTGCAAAGTGCCGCCCGACAGGTCTGCGTAGAAGGACAGGGTCATGGATTCGAAGTTGTAGGTGGCAGACCCTTTCAGGGCCGCAAGGACCGCCATCTTGTCGGCCCAGCTTTTTACCACGAGGTCTCGGGGGGCCGCTTCCGGCGCTCTCCGGGGTTTGGGGATCCGAAAGGCTGCTTCATAGCTGATGGTTCTGGCTTGTTTGGGTGCCAGTAAAGCTCCTGTTAGCCGCCTTAGGAGGTGTGGGATCTCCTCCTCTGGGATATCCTCTGTGACTCAAATTATTGCGGCGCCGCACATCCTCCATTGCCGCGAAGCGTTGCTCGGTCCTGGCCTGTTGCTGTGTGAGTGCCTGGATTTCCTTCCTGAGCTCTGTGATTTCTTGCGTTTGTTGCGTGGAGGTTGCCTCTACCACGTCGATGCGACTCACCAGGCCTGTGAGGTCTGCCTGTAGCTGTGCGACATCTGCCTGGAGGGTCTTCTGCAAGTCTCCCAGAAGGGATCTTAACAGTGCCGCTATTACCGGTCCCGTGTCTCCTAGGCTCGGTGCCGGCTGTTGGGGTCTCGTTGGAGGTAAGCTTCCAATGGCCTCCTCGGGGAAGAAATCCTCAGAGGAGTCAGAAAAGTCCTTAAGGCCGGCGGCCATTTTGGGGCCGTATGCGCCTTGCACCTGGTGGAATAAGTCTCGTATGCTGGCCCCCGGTTTGGGTCGGTCCGACTTTTGCTTTTTTGTTTTCCTCCCCATTGCGGTTATGTGTCACTGGGATGTTTTTATCTGTGTTTGGGTTGCAGAAAAGCACTAATTTGCGCTGGGCAACCACGGAGCCCATCTACCCTGCGTCCGTTTGGTTCAACCATCAAGCTCCGCCCCCCAAGCTCACCTATTTTATGGAGGATATATTCTGAATCCTCTGAGAACTATGTTGGGATCACAGGAGAGAATTATTTGGAATCGGAGCACCGTTGACCTTCTCGGGAGCTATATTGACTCGCAGTTCGTGACCCACACTCTGGGATGAAGATCAACGCCTCTGAGGCTTCTTTGCTTTTAGTCTTCTTTTTGTGTGACGGATGGCTGCTCATGCTGCTCCTGATCTCAATTTAGTAAGTCTCCGGTGCGGCTGCGCTTTTGTGCAGCTTTTGCGGTTTACAAGATTATGAGAGCGGAGCCTCTCTATAACACCGTCATTCTTCTCTGCATCCAAGCCACGTCCCCCAAAAAGTTTGTTTCTGTGTGATAAGGAAAATAATGTCTATTAAAATATATACCATAAGTTATGTAACTGATAACATTTCTTTGATTTTTTTTTTTTTAAATCCAACCATAATGTCACATATTTATTTTATTCCTGAACACTACTTATCTCTTTTCCACTGTTAAAGGTCTGTGCACCTGCTTGTTTTGCTAGGATTTAGGAAGATTTCTGTATAGAAGCGATTTAACAGTGGCTTTACTTGACGGAGGTTCCCTGGCAGACACTTGTGTAGGCGGTGAATAGAGGCTGTTAGTGCGTGATTATAATGGTTTGCATCTTCTGAAATGTCAAGGTGAGAGGTGTGCAGTGCAGCAGATAAGGCTACCCGTCATGCAACAGAATGACTCACAAAGCAAGTCTAATGGCATATGTGGCAATATCTTGGTCAGAAGCCAAATATATTTGTTCATATTGGCACAGCACATACCCCTAAGCCATTAGTGCCAAAAAGATAAAACAATTCAATGGTCAGTGTTTATTGCATTCTACGTCTCCAATAAACATTTAGAATTTAGGGCCATCGTCTTCTCCTGTTGTTACAGTGCCTTTAATCTTGTAACATCACCAATTTGTATTTCTTAAGTAGTGTCTGCATGTTGTAGAACAAACTGCTAGCCTTGATAACAATAAATAAACATCAATATTATTTATCTGATACACTTCCAGCTCTCTATTATGTGATTCAATTTCCCAAAAGTGCAAAAGCTACTGATTTTGGTTAATCGCTGTAAATAAACACTAATCTTTTCCACTCTTCTTTCACAATATTGTAGCACAGCGGTAATAATTAATACATTGTACTTAGAGGGAAAAAAGTTTTTAAAAATCCCCATAGAAACCTAGGAAATATTCCTGAAGATTGCTCCATTTTATAAAGTATTTCCCCAGAAAGTCTCTTTACATATAATAGAAAAAAAGTTACCTGCGCTCTCTCCTTAATCCCTATGTATATTTAGACAAATGGAGGTCATTTAGTTGCTCCAATGGCCATTGGAAGGAATGCCCGCCTGCCAACGTCAAGGCAGACCCCCCTAAAGCGGGTCCTTACACTGACCCTTCAGCTTGCTTCCTTGAGCTTCTGGCAAATATATCTCTAATGAGACAGAGAGGGGTATTTTTTTATACACCCCTATATACTTATTAACCCTTAATAGGGAACACATGGGATGGGCGGCAGCATTGTAACCAGGCTGTGTGATACAAAGTAAAAACAAATACAAAAAGAGAAGTCCTGCGCTCACTCCCATCACTAATGGGCCGGCAGCAAGGACCACAGTACACATCAGCCCCAATATATAGTAAAAACCAAAGAAAAGAAAAAAAGTTACCTGCGCTCGCTCCTTAATCCCTATGTATATTTAGACAAATGGAGGTCATTTAGTTGCTCCGATGGCCATTGGAGGGAATGCCCGCCTGCCAACGTCAAGGCAGACCCCCCTAAGCGGGTCCTACACTGACCCTTCAGTCTGCTTCCTTGAGCTTCTGGCAACGATATCTCTAATGAGACAGAGAGGGGTATTTTTTATATACACCCATATATACTTATTAACCCTTAATAGGGAACACATTAGAGATATCTTTTTTTTTTTTTTGACCTGTTAAAAACACATCGAACTTTTCAAAGTTGCTGACCAAAATAAATAGGCTTTTTTTTTTTTACTGACCTGATTCAGTTTCACTGCCTGCAGGCATGTTAACGGTCACTGGAAAAACATATGCATGCTAAATTCTTGGGGACATTAATGATTTATTTCCCCAAGGGTTGATCTCATGCCTGCTGCAGCAACACACGGACTAACATCTAAGGAAAAAATGCACTTTGTGCTGATTACATCAGATATCAGTGGCTAAACGTCCCCTCTCAATAAAACTAACTAAAAACATATAAGTGTTGTTAGGTTGAATGGAGGGGAATTTTCAAACCATTATTTAAAAAAAATATTTGGGGCAGTGAACATCCGCGCGGATCTGTGTGTCTCTGTATCTATCCCATTGTACAGCGCTAGAGAATCTGGTGGCACTATATAAATAATAAAATAATAATAATATATGTATTTCATTGTTTGTATCTGTGTGTTTGTTTATCTATGTGCGTATTGATGTGTGTATGTGTATCTGTTTATGTGTGGCAGTGTATATGTGCATACATCTCCGCTTTAGTTTTAAGGACGCCAGACTCCTCCTACAGAATTTTTCTCTCCCCTTAAATTAAGGGCTTAGTTGGGTCATGCCCAAAATCAATTTGAATTTGAAGATGCTAGCTAGAGCATGCCAGAAATATATATGGGACTTTAATGAAATATTTAAACTGACATATTTTATTTACACAGCGTAATGTCTCATCACACTGAATTCATTTTAAGCACGCATTACTGCAAGTTTTCTTGCAAAGGGGTCAGTGCCTTCCTCGTAGAAATCAACCGGGCTGCTAAGGCACCATTTTTTCGGATATTGAATTCTCAATTTCGTCCAACAGCTCTTGAAAGTGTCTCGGTGTATGTAGACTTGATATGCTGCCAGTGTAAATTAAATGAATTAATGTCAGTTGTTTTGTGATCTGTGCTGTGATTAACTGTGTTCTCTAGGACAACTAAATGAATTATGTAGGACATGAAAGGAACTTGTAGAGACTCTGGTATAAAATTATTTCTCAGCACTATGCTTAGCAGAAAAGCTGAAAGGATCTTGGATGCAGTGAAAGACAACATTGTAAGACAGTTATGAAGATTGAATATGGATGCAGTTGTACATCGAAGCACTCTCCACAGCTATAAGGCTAGAAAGCGCTTTTAAGATTCAACTGTATTGCGGAATAAATCGGAATGTTGTCATATCCGTTAACAAGAATGCAGTCATACATCCTACAGGCCAGGTGCTGATGATGTGCAATAAAAGCATTAATACATTAGGGTCTGAGAAAATACACACTACAGTAGCTCTGTGGGTTTTTTTTTACATACAGATACAGAAAGATGATTTCTCAAATGAACAAACCGCTAATAACATTCAAAGGGAAATGCCAGACTGTCACGGCTAGTAATGTGGTCCAGCACGCAGAAACTATGTAAACATATACATAAGTAAGAAAAGGAAAATAATAGGAAAGAGCGTAAACCGGTCCTTAGAATGGCCGGACTAATACGCTAGAGACAGAGAATGGTCAAAGGGAGAGCCGAGGTCAAGGAAGCCAGAAAATACTCAATACCGATAAACAAGCCAAGTCAGGGAAACCAGAGATCAGAATAACCAGGGAAACGCCAAGGATCAGGATACCAGGAAATCAGAAACACGAGAATAGCACTTTCAGGAAACCAGGAAACTGAAACCACGACATGGCAAAGTAATGGGGAAAGCTAGGGGTTTAAATACCCCTCTCTAGGCTATGATTGGTCAGAGGGCGACCTCTGACCCCAAAACGTGCGTGTGCGTTGACGTCGTGACGTCACGCACACGTTGGTATAATTCTCGGGGGCGGGGCTGGTAATAGACGCAACCACGCGGTCGGCGCCATCTTGGATCCGGGCGCGATGCCCGGAAGAACTATGTGCGCGGTTCCCGGCTCGCCGACGAGCAGGTAAGCTCGTGTAGTCGGAGCGGTCGTGCCGGTCGGGCACGACCGTGAGGCTCGGCGGGCCGGCGACCGCAACAGTACCCCCCACTCGAAGACCGCGCACCGGGCGGGAAGGACCCGGCTTAAGAGGAAAGCGGTTGTGAACGACCGGATAAGACGGGGCGCATGGACCCGGTCAGCAGGAACCCAACAACGTTCCTCGGGACCATAACCCTTCCAGTCAACGAGATAGGACAAGACACCTCTGGATAATTTGGAGTCCATGATAGAATGGACTTCGTATTCTTCTTGATCACCCACTACCAAGGGCGGAGGAGGAGTGGATACCCTGGTGTAGCGATTGCAAGTAAGGGGCTTGAGCAGAGACACATGGAAAGTATTCGCTATTCTCATATGAGCCGGTAGTGCCAAAGAATAGGTCACTGGATTAATACGTTGGGTAACTCGAAAGGGACCAATGTACCGAGGGGCAAATTTCATGGATGGGACCTTAAGCTTGATATGTCTCGTGGAGAGCCACACCCTGTCACCTGGAAGATAGACAGGATTAGCGCCCCGTTTCTTGTCAGCTTGGACCTTTGCTCGGAATGAGGCTTTTTGCAGAGCTGAATGGACGGAATCCCAGGTATCATGAATCGATTCTAAACGGGTGTCCAAAGCGGGGATTTCTGTGTCTGAGAATGCAGAAGGTAAAACAGCGGGGTGATAACCCTGATTAACAAAGAATGGACTGTGATTAGAAGATTCATGAGTGGCGTTGTTTCTGGCGAACTCAGCCATGGGTAAGAGCTCATACCAGTTAGATTGATTGGCATTTATAAAGCAACGTAAATAGGCTTCTAAAGACTGATTCGCCCTCTCTGCTGCTCCATTTGTTTGAGGGTGATATGCTGATGAAAAGGAGAGTTCGATGCCCAATTGTTTGCAAAAGGAACGCCAAAACCTAGAAACAAACTGGGTACCTCTGTCAGATACTATGTTTTTGGGTACACCGTGCAACCGAAAGATCTCTCTCAAGAATATTTGAACAAGATCTTGAGCAGATGGTAATTTCTTAAGTGGGACGAAATGTGCCATCTTCGTGAATCTATCAATAACCATAAGGACTGTATTAAACCCGTTTGAACTGGGTAGATCCACAATGAAATCCATGGCCAAGTGGGTCCAGGGGGCACTAGGTATGGGCAGTGGTTGTAACAGTCCAGGAGGTGACCTAGGAGGAACTTTAGAAACTGCACATATTTGACATGCCCCAACATAATCTTTGATGTCGTTTCTGAGAGCAGGCCACCAAAATCTCCTGGAGACGGCTGAGAGAGTTTTATGGACTCCAGGATGGCCCGCTGTGAGGTTGTCATGGAACAAATCTAGTATCTTCTTTTGAAACTGAGGTGACACATACAGTTTGTCCGGAGGTTTTCCCACAGGTGCCTGAGTTTGATCTGCTATTATGGCACAGAAGAGTGGAGAAGACACTTCGGAAACAGTAGTGGCAATGAGGCATTCAGGAGGTACAATAGGATATATCTCCTGTTCTGGTACTTCATCTGTCTCAAACTGCCGAGAAAGTGCATCTGCCTTGATGTTTTTAGTACCAGGCCGGTACGTAATTACGAAATTGAATCGGGAGAGGAACAATGACCACCTAGCCTGACGAGAGGACAGTCTCTTAGCGTCCCCAATATAAGCCAAATTCTTATGATCAGTAAAGATCAAAAGTGGCTCTTTGGAACCTTCTAAGAGATGCCTCCATTCCTTAAGGGCAAGTACAATGGCCAAAAGTTCCCTATTCCCTATGTCGTAATTCCTCTCTGCAGGTGTGAGTTTGCGAGAGTAAAATCCACAGGGATGTAAAGGCGTATCAGGACTTTCTCTTTGAGACAGAATGGCTCCAACTCCTGTTTCTGATGCATCCACCTCTAGGATAAATGGTTTGGATGGATCAGGATGGGTCAGGACAGGTGCTGAGGAAAATAAAAATTTTAATTGTTCAAATGCCTCTCTTGCTTCTTTGGGCCAAGATATACAATTTGTTCCTTTTTTTGTTAAATTGGTTATAGGGGAAATCACGGAGGAAAATCCCCTTATGAATTTGCGGTAGTAATTCGCAAAACCTATAAAGCGTTGAGTAGCTTTAAGGCCCTTGGGTAATGGCCACTGTAAGACTGCTTCCAGTTTACGAGGATCCATCTGGAAACCAGACGGAGATATAACGTATCCAAGGAATTGTATCTCCGTTTGGTCAAACTGGCATTTCTCCAGTTTACAGTAAAGGCCGTTTTGTAACAGGGTTTTCAGTACAATTCTCACATGTTCGTGATGTGTCTCTAGGTCTGGGGAATAGATGAGAATGTCGTCCAAATACACTAGAACGAACATGTGAAGGTACTCTCTTAGGACATCGTTAATAAAATCCTGGAATACCGCTGGAGCGTTACATAATCCAAACGGCATAACCAGGTATTCGTAATGTCCCATTCTTGTGTTAAATGCGGTCTTCCATTCGTGACCGTCCTTAATCCTGACTAGATTGTATGCACTTCGGAGATCGAGCTTGGTAAAGACTCGAGCTCCCTTCAATCTGTCAAATAGTTCTGATATAAGGGGAATAGGGTAGGCGTTTTTAATGGTAATCCTATTCAAACCCCTATAATCAATACAAGGGCGTAGGTCTCCTTCTTTTTTAGAGACAAAGAAGAATCCAGCCCCGGCTGGTGAGGAGGACCTACGGATATGACCCTTTCTGAGAGCCTCCTTAATGTATTCCTCTAAACAAAGATTTTCCTGGGGGGACAAGGCATAGATTCCTCCCTTGGGAGGCATAGTCCCTGGTAATAAGTTTATGGTACAGTCATAAGGTCTATGAGGAGGTAACCCTTCTGACTGGACCTTGTTAAATACCTCTTTCAAATCCATATACTGTTGTGGAATTTGTGTGGTCAAGGGAGGTGTAACAGGAACATTAATGGTGCCAATAGGTTGTGGGATTTGTTTAAAGCAGACATCTTTGCATCTCTCACCCCAACTCACAATCTCTCCTTCAATCCAATCCAAACGCGGATTGTGTTTAAGGAGCCAAGGGAAACCGAGTATTATCGGAACTGTAGGTGAAGAGATAATTTGAAAGGTCATTTCTTCAGAATGGAGAACACCCACTGAAACAGTGATTGGCAGAGTTTCGTGTGTGATGAAAGGCTGGGTAAGAGGCCTCCCATCAATGGCCTCGACTGCTATAGGTTTCTCTTTATGTCTTAAGGGCAGGAGATGTTTTGCAGAGAATTCCTTGTCTAGGAAATTCTCCGCTGCCCCAGAGTCAATCATAGCCTCACATTGAATAGTAGTGTTCTCGAAAGATAAGGTTACTTTGATAAGGAAACGGTTCTTAGTCAATTTAGGGGACATATACATCACACCTAAGGTCGGTCCCCGTACGTGCCTTAGGTGTGCAAGTTTTCCGGCCGAACCGGGCATGATGACCTTAGATGCCCTTTCTTGCCACAATACATACATAACCCCTCGTTACGTCTGTGTTGTCTCTCTGCCTCAGTGAGTTTAGCACTACCCAATTGCATGGGTTCTGGTTCTGGAAGAGGCGTCTGGCTACTCACCACTGGGTTAGAGAAACGAGGAGCTATGGACAAATTAGAGCGTCTGTTACGTTGTTTGTTTTTCTCTCTCTCTCTGAGCCGGTTGTCAATGTCTATCATGTAGGCAATAAACTCATTTAGACTAACCGGAAGGTCTCTAGCTGCAGTCTCATCTTGTATATTCTCAGCTAAACCTTCAGAGAAAGCAGCCACCAGACCGCTATTGGTCCAATCAACCTCAGACGCTAATGTCCTGAACTCTATAGCATAATCGGCTACAGAACGACTGCCTTGCTTGATTCGCATAAGGGCTTTGGCAGCGTTCTTCTCCCTGCCTTTAGGTTCAAATGTAGCTTTAAAAGCCGTAAGAAAAGTACTGTAATCACGAGCTACTGCGTCACCACTTTTCCATAAGGGGTTAGCCCAGGTCAAAGCTTTTCCAGTTAATTGGTTCATCAGATAGCCTATTTTAGATCTATCTGTTGGGAATGAACCTGGAGAGGCCTCAAAGTGGTATTCAATTTGGTTTAAAAAACCTCTGAATTCCTTAGAATCACCTCCATAGCGTGGGGGCGGTGACAAGGTTATGGACGGTGGTTTATGTGGTACGGGAACCACTACAGGTGGCGGAACCACAGGTGGTACCGGAGGGACCTCTAAATAGGCAGTCCTCTGGAGCAAGGTCTGAAATGCCTGGGCAAATTGGTCTAACCTGTGGTCCATATCCTCCACCCTACTCTCACATGCGATCATATGCTTGCATAGTTCTGCAGGATCCATGGCCATGTCGTAATGTCACGGCTAGTAATGTGGTCCAGCACGCAGAAACTATGTAAACATATACATAAGTAAGAAAAGGAAAATAATAGGAAAGAGCGTAAACCGGTCCTTAGAATGGCCGGACTAATACGCTAGAGACAGAGAATGGTCAAAGGGAAAGCCGAGGTCAAGGAAGCCAGAAAATACTCAATACCGATAAACAAGCCAAGTCAGGGAAACCAGAGATCAGAATAACCAGGGAAACGCCAAGGATCAGGATACCAGGAAATCAGAAACACGAGAATAGCACTTTCAGGAAACCAGGAAACTGAAACCACGACATGGCAAAGCTATGATTGGTCAGAGGGCGACCTCTGACCCCAAAACGTGCGTGTGCGTTGACGTCGTGACGTCACGCACACGTTGGTATAATTCTCGGGGGCGGGGCTGGTAATAGACGCGACCACGCGGTCGGCGCCATCTTGGATCCGGGCGCGATGCCCGGAAGAACTATGTGCGCGGTTCCCGGCTCGCCGACGAGCAGGTAAGCTCGTGTAGTCGGAGCGGTCGTGCCGGTCGACGACCGTGAGGCTCGGCGGGCCGGCGACCGCAACACAGACATTGGAAAACAAACTAAATAATTAATTATGTCACAAAGACGTTTGGTGTAAGTCAGTGGCGCAGTAAGGGAACATAGGAGGAAGTTACCCCTGGGTGCCTGTCTGATAGGGAGCCACACAGTACCAGCCTGCCCAACCTCCCTGGCACCCATCGGCATTAGAGAACTGCTGCACCATGGCACATACGTAGCTAGAATGCGGCAATGCCCCATGATTATTTTTTTTTATCCTATTCTGGTGACGGTTGGCATAGACACACTAGTAAGAATGTTGAGTTTTTAATAACTGTTGACTAGTTTTTATATTCTAAGAATTAGGCCAGATACAAACCAGTGATTTAAAAACCAAAACCAACCATTTTAATCTCATCACAGTTAACCTCTAGGGTACCCAGTGAGTAAGGAGGACACACAATCCGCTATAAAACATGCAAAACACAAAATAACCATGCAGGTATATAAATGTATAAGATTGCGTAAGATCCTGACACAGATCTTGTTAAGCAATCTGCAATAAAGTTTATGTTTCCAGTCTACTAAAATTTAAGCTTGTTGATCAGGTCTCAAAAAAATACAATGAATGCAGTTATAGAAAATCTGTATTGAATATCTCTGGCCTGGAAACTATACGGATACAACCAGTGGAAAAATACTTCAAAAAGCAAAACTTGGTCAATGCTCTTATCTTACCAAAATAAAACAAGGAGTTACATAGACACAACTGTAGACACCCAACAACCACAACAAAGCTGGCTGTTATGGAAGCAGATTATTATTATTATTATTATTATTAATATTTATATAGCGCCAACTAATTCCACAGCACTTTACAATATTCTGAAGGGGGGGGGGGGAGATTTACAATAAATGAGACAATTACACAGTGACACAGGAACAATAGGTAGATGAGGACCCTGCTCAAACAAGCTTACAGTCTAGAGGAGGTGGGGTACATATACACAACAGGGAAGCAAGGGTGACAGCCACCAAACAAGGTGGGAAAGTAGCAGAGCTGGAGGTGAGAGTGGAGTGTGGCTCTTTAGGAGAGCAAGAGATAGATTTGGGTAAGTATAGATAAGTTACTCTGGGAGTCCATAAGTATTTCTTAACAGATGTGTTTTGAGGGACTTCTTAAACAATTGAAGACTAGGGGACAGTCTGATGGGGCTAGGCAGGCTGTTTCAAAAGAAGGGAGCCGCCCGCGAGAAGTCCTGCAAGCGCGAGTTAGCAGTAAGTATGCGAGCAGCGGACAGGAGAAGGTCACCGGCAGAACGGAGAGACTGAGAAGGGCATACCTATGAATCAGGGAAGAAATGTAAGAAGAGCTAGAGTTGGTTAGAGCTTTATAGGTAAGGGTTAGTAATTTGAATTGACACCTTTATGACACAGGAAGCCCTTCTGTAAGGATCGACAGAAGTGCGAGGTATGGGAGGAACGACGGGTGAGAAAGATCAGCCTGGCGGCAGCATTCATTGCCAATTATAGAGGGGCAGTTCGGTTTTTATGGAGACCAACTAGGGGGAAATAACAGGAATCCATGCAAGAGATTATAAGAGCATGAATTAACTCCTTGGCAGCATCTTGCTGGAGAAAGGGGCGATTGCAGGTGATATTTGGATATTAGATGGCAATATACCAGTGAAGATAAGAAAATGCACACTCTTAGAAGCAAATCCGACACTCAAACAGAATATTAAAGAAATAAAAATTCTGTAAAATATAGCACAATTAAATAAGGTAGCAGTAAATGTCAATGAACTGCAAAGCGAAAAATAAAAAAGCTAGTTTATTTAAAAGGTTGTGTAGTATTGAACAAGCTAATGCATTTGGTGACATATCGTTTTATATGTTGCTTGTTACGTATTTAGTTTAATTGTTGTGTTATTAGGATACAGTTATTTTGTTTCTGTTAAAGAGAAATGCTATCGCAGTAAATGATATGACCTCTAGGGGAAGCTCTTGAAGTGAAAAGCTTCTGGAAGTTGTCAATGCACAGAATGTGTTATGTCATGCAATCCTGAATTGTAAAGAAATTTGTATGAATCTAAGGCTGAAGGAAAGCTGGGATAAATCCAAACACTTCTGTACAAGTCATTAATCCATAAGTAACAATGAATCCATAAGACATTTATGAACATGTCGTTCTGAAAAAAGAAGAATCACGATTTCATTCGCAGTGAATTACAGCGAATGCCGTAGCAGTGAACTGGTTAAAAATGAAAGCTCTCTCTGTCCATCAGCAGTACGGGAAGAACTTATTGAGAAGTTGTCATAGCAACAGGCGCGTTGGTGATTCTGAGTCACAGGGGAGCAGTGTATTAAGGGGAAAAGATTATCCGTGACAAATCTCTATATAGAGAACGAGGCTTGTGACTTATATCTGCCGTAGGACACTTATTGAAAAAGGGAGAAGTGTATATAGGGGCTGACAGGGTTTTTTGTCCTTCCCCTCTGAGTAGTTTGGACACCACCTGCATTTTCTGACACGCTTCTTGTTTTTTTTTTGTTTTTTTTTAAATAGTCTTTCCTACCTTCCTACCTTCTAGAATACTAGAATTAACAGCAATCCAATCTTCAAATACTATAAGATGATAAATAACAGAGATATAATATAAAGCAGAAGGGGAAGGGGCACACATTGTATCATCACTACTCAGACACCTTTTATTTGTTGCCCAGGTAATAATGTTGCCATATGTCTACTTTAAGAATGAAAAATGCATCACAGGTGCGTCAGAGAAGCCTGATGGAGGGAAACAGAAGATATACCAACACATAAATGGTCTCATAAAGATAACAGCGTTTATTAAAATGAATAATTTCATGAAATACTGCTCGATATACTAATTACGAAGTAACAAGATTTCTAGATTTAGGAACTTATCACACATGCTGACACAGAGACCCTTTTCAAACAGAAGTCCGGTTTAAGACTAATTAATGACTTGGCAGCTGTATTCAACAAATTGTCAGTAATCACTGTACATATTTAGAATCGAGCTGTCTGGATCTAAATCGGTTCTTCATAAAGTTACCAGATTTGAAGGAGGAGTTTCACTTGTCATATGCGAGTAACAAATCGCCACTTGAGTGATTCTATAAAAATAAATTCATAGAATATTCACTTCTGTGGGGATCGTGTGTTATCTGTCTGTTATCTCCAGACATTTTCCTCTCAGAATATACCATTTCACACCAAGAATTTGAGGTAAAAGTTCAAATTCTCACAATAAAAGGGAAACCATAGCTTACGTCTTCTGGTGTTTATTGGAGCAACTGACCGTTTTGTTTGTAATCTTGACATTTGTATTGACTTTGTTCAAGCAACACCCATTCTGTTCACTGCATTAAAGGAACACTCCAAGCACCATAACCACCACAGTGTGCAATAGTTATTTTGGTGCCTGGAATACCCTGGCACCCCACCATTTTAAGTAGTCAAAACATTTTACAATGGTTTGACTTCATGCAAGGGGCCCACTCCCACTACAGCTACAATAGAACTGGTAGCTACTCCTTCGAATCTTTCATTAGGTCCCGCGCAGAACTAAACCATTGGCTGAGCAAACACAGACCTAAACACCAAGGTTTAGCTCAGATAGAAAGCTTCTGGTTCCTCTGTAGTTCTTGTAAAGGCAGGGAACAGCATCTTGTAGACTCCAGGTAAGATTTCAAACTGGTCTAAAATGGTGTGATTACTTAGTATGGGGAGTGGGGGGGGGAGATGTAGTGGGTATGTTGCTTGGAGATTTCGTTTAACACCCTTCCCACCCCATTGAATGTTCCTCAATCAATGAAAATATCTTACAGTGTAACTCAGAGGAGTAAACATGCTAATTACGCCAATGTGGGCAGACTTAGATCTTGTGTCAGACGTTAATCACCAAGGTGTGAATGGTCGGGAAATATGCAATTGAATGTAATATTGAGGCTGACATAGTCAAAGAAAAGCACAGATTGTGTAAAATATATGTATATTTCTTCAGTTTGACTTTCTCATAACATTTAAAATTTATTTTGTATTCACTTTTATTTTGTATTCACCTCCCAACATTTCATATTTTAGTGAATAACTCTATGAAAAGGAATACTATCACTCCATTAATAACATTGTTTTTATTTAATTTTTTTTAATTGTATCTTTATTTAAAGGGACACTACTGACTTCTTAAGCAACACAGTTTGCTCTGTGTTCTGTTTTTTTTCTTTTGCATTTACAAAAAGTTGAGATTTTAATAGAAATTCAGGCTTTTATAAATTAGCTTTGTTACATCCCCCACAGATGTCAATCAGACAACAGGTCATGTTACTTCCTGGTTGTTTAGCACTGTGGAGATAAACTCAAGAGGCAACGATTGCACAGAGCATTTTCATTGCAAAGACTTAAAGACTCATTGAATAGCATTGGGAAGTCTGTGATTGGACAGCCAAATAAAGTCTGGGTGGGGTTAGAAGGGGAGGGCTTAGAAAGGCTGCAGACATGAGATCTGTAGCTTTCAGAAGCTGTTTTTAGAGATGCCCCAATGAACAAAATGCATAATTAGTTAATTACCTACTAATCAGTATTTTTTTCTTTTGGCAAATTGCAATATCTGATTGAACAACATTCTGTAGAATTCAGTATACTCTTGTGCTATTTATCAGTGCCATCTTAGAATATAGTACTTACAACCATTCATTTTTTTTACAAAACGTTTTTGAAAGGACTAAAACAGAGAAACCTGTGTAAGTGTGTTTCTTTATATTTCATACATGCTGCAGTGAACTGCAATAGTGATGGCTTGATTACAGTCCAGGTACCAGTCATTTCCCTGGAAACATCTCCTCCCCCTGTCTGTTTGTTTCTTACATTCAACAACAGAAGGTAAAAGTTTACGTCTGAAATTGAGGATATGGAAGTCTTTTTGCAGCCAAGGGAATAATGTAAACTGGTCACAGATGTCAGTGGTAGTGGCATTGCCTACAGGAGCCAATATAAATACCCAGTGTAGGATGGCTGGCTGGTCAGGGGATTTCACGGCTGCCAGTGCCGTTTGTGTCATGCAGCTCTCCATCAGACAGAGAAAAGCAAAAAAGAACAACATGCAGCATCTCCTGGGAGTGAGCCTTGTTTCATACGATGACGTAGCTAGACAGCTCTGCAGGTGCCAGTAACACCATACACGGTGTTATACAGCATAAACACATACGTAGATGTTCTAGGTGATCTGTGTAGGAAAGTACACTTTATAAATGCCCATATATGTCAATATTTTCAGGAATATTGCTGACTCAATTTTGGAAATTAAAAATCTATGGCTAACAAATGTATATTAACACTTCATATTTCCAGCTGTGTCAAATCCGACAGATCTCTGATGGGACTGGTAACAGTCTCAACCTGTTTAGAACCTGGATTTATATTAAGTTCTGAGTGACCCTGTTATCCCAGATACAACGGGACCATCAATCGTTTTAATTCCTGGTATCTCGCTTCTGTGGACACGATAGAAGCTTGTATAATAAGTGCTTAGAGCTTTGTGAATCCTTGAGCATTTCTGCCCAAACAGGAGTGATTCAGCAGTACTCTGTACAGGAAGCCCTGGAAAGCTGCCTTGTTGGGTTGCCCGAGGATGACATGTCTACACAGGATGGGCTTACATGTCACCAACAACACAAGTGGTATCAATGGTGCTCTCTGGTGCTAGCCCTTCTCCCCAGGCTCAAAAAGTTTTGTATCAGCGTGGAATGATCTTGCAACTTTTTCCAAGTATAGAGCTGTTCCTTTAACTTTTTTATAAAATCTTAAAAAACATCTATAGGTAGCCAGGCCTTAAATGTTACTTGCCGCTGAAAGCCTGGAGGGTGCATGGCACACTCACCAGGGGTGAACCTCTATTTGCCAGGTCTCAGCAGTGTCTAGTTGTGAGAGGAAATTTTGCGCCTTGTCCAAGTTCAATGTATTGGCAAGCCTCTATTATAGAAATGAACAGAACCACACAATGAAACATATGTAAATTACTGGTATAAAAAATAACAAATGCATATTACGGGTATGCTGCTAGCTAGCGAAGGAGCAGGAAGTGGAACAAATTACACAAAGCGCGGGAACAAATTAAAGACAGGAAAAATGGCAAATAAGTCAAAAGACACAAAAGGTGACTTGCAGAATGTAAAGTGTAATATATACTGTATACCCACACACTAAACACACATACACAAATTATAATAATCATAAAACTGAGGATCTGTGTCGACTGGTTCAATTCTTTTTTCTTTTTTTTTGACAATTTCTATTGCGTTTTCAAAAAGTTTTACATAGAATATGGAAAATCAGCCCCAAATACATATACACTACTAACTATAGATCAGAAATTTAGATATCCATTTGGGATAGCAATTAAGACACAGGATCCGCTCGCTTCGATAACAACATACACATTCAACATGTATGAATTAATAGGTAAAACAATCCAGTATTAAATTACAAGTTAGTGTTAAATGTATGTGTATCACCTCATAATAATAACCTTAACACATATTATTAGCAACTCTAATTAAATAAATCAGAGCAATTAAAGAAATCAGTGCAAAGCAACCTGTGGAAAACTTCACTCCGGATTGCACTTAATGGCGTGCGACTAATTGATAGAATTTATGTTTCTATAAGAGAAAGTAGAGCAAAACAAGTCTGAACAGAACATTGTTGGTAAATTATAAAGGGGATGGGGGCGAGTACACACCAGGAGGATTTCCTTCACATTATATCTGATGGTCTCGCGACCTTGTGTGTCCCATGGGTGCCGCCTATAGAGCAATCTGTGCCCCTTTTTTATTACATATTTACTAGGGCATTAGAGTATAATCGAGAACAACATACTATCTGTCGCAGTCAGAGCTACATTCTCTTTTGTCCAGGAACAAGTCCCTTTAGCCACCCTGGAGATTGTGCCTTGTGTAATCTGGTTATTTGCCATTGTTTCAAATGATCATTTTAAAAAAAATAAATGGTGGATAATCTACCCATCAGATAGGACCAGAGGTTGATTTCCATGCTCTAGTGGTTAGGTAATTGGCTGCAATTAGAACTTGGAACATATTTTTTACGTTTTTGACATCTGTTTGCCACATAAAAAGTGAGCATGTTTCTGGTTAAGGGTGTAAATTCATAAGGAGTACTGAAGATATTATACCTCCAACCAATATTTTTAAATGAAGGGGCATGTATTAGGACTATTTAAGAAAATATATGATAACCTGGCAGGCACCATGCATAGAAGGTATTGGAGTTTCAGTATTAAGTAGTCATGTGCAATTCGTTTCGGTCCAAATTTAAATTCGGACGAATTTCAGCTTCCGAATTGCCGAAGTGCCAAATTTCAGAAGTGTCTAACCGAACTGAATTGCCGAATTTCGGAAGTGCCGAACCGAACTGAATTGCCGAATTTTGGAAGTGCCGAACCAAATTGCCGAAGTGCTTTGGATTTCTGAAAAGTGGCAAAACAGGAGAGGGAGGGAAAATTAAGGGAATGATAACAGGAATCTAACACTACCCCTAACCCCAACCCTAACCATACCCCTACTAAGGTGTGGGGTAGGGTTGGGGTTAGGGGTAGGGTTTGGGATAGGGTTAGGACTGGGGGTAGGGTTAGGTTAGGTGATATGCCAGGAGTTGGCCAGTTGTGGCAGAGAAGGTGCCTGCTTACTTGGACAGCAGGTGCCTACTCTGCCCGAATGTAAAATGGCTGGAGAGAAGAATGAAGGTGGGCAAGGAGAGAGCGCTGACGTCTGTGCTCTTCCACCACTGCTTCCTTGAACTCCCAGCTGTAATGCCGGTAGCCGGGATCCACTTCAGCTCTACCACGGGTAGGGAAGCAGGATTGACTTAAGTAAAAATAATACATAAATTATAATTTGTGAGTGTGTGAGAATGTGTATATGTTTGTCAATGAGTGTGTGTCTGCCAGTGAATATGTGCATGTCAATAAGTGTCTGTCACGATGTGTCAAATCAGTGAGTGTGTGTCAGTGTCTTCTCTATGTAAATGTGTGTGTGTCAATGTCCTCTGTGTGTGTCTCAGTCCTATCTGTGTGTAAATTTGTCTGTTTCAATGTCTTCTGTGTGTAACTATTATGTATGTATTATACTTTTATTTTGTGACTTCATATTAATAGTTAAAATACACTCCTCCTTACATACACAATATTCACATTATGTCATATTAATTTTAAAAATATTTTTTATTACCTTTAATCAGGTTTGTTAAACAATATTGGATTTACTTAAGTGTCAGTGTCTACAAATTTCATTTGGAATTTAAATCAATAGAAATTACTTTATCAAAGACGGATATTTTTTTTAGACCTGCAGGGCTATGTTTCCTTAAAAGGTTGAGAAATACTGGTTCTGCCATCACTATTTGGCCCTTATCAAAGTCAATCAGATCTTTTCGCTTGCCCACTTTTCCTGCTTTCAATACATGAAGTTCAAGAACGGACTGTGTTCACTTGCTGCTTAATATATCCCACCTTAATTATATGAGGAACAATTACAATTATTGCATGCCATTTTTTTACCTGTGCATCCTACTCTGTATTATGACAGAATCCTGTTACTTACAGAGTATTATCTCATTCCTTGAAGTGAGAGAAATTCTTGTTTTATCCCTGCATTAACCAGAGACATAGCAGACGAAAAAGTAGAATTATTTAATTAAATACTTTAGTTATCTGTTATCACTGTTTTCAAGAATATATATATATATATATACCGTATATACTCGAGTATAAGTTGAGTTTTTCAGCACATTTTTTGTGCTGAAAAACCCCCACTCGACTTATACTCGAGTCAATGTCTGTATTATGGCAACTTACATTGCCATAATACAGACAAGGACCGCCGGTTGGGGGCTGGCAGAGAGCTGTTACTTACCTTTCCTGCAGCTCCTGTCAGCTCCCTTCTTTCTCCTCCGTTCCGGCCAGCTCCCTTCTCCTCCACTGTAAGTCTCGCGAGAGCCGCGTGGTCAGAGCGTTGCCACGGGATACCATGGCAACGCTCCGCGCAGCAGTCAGACTGCGAGACTTACAGTGGAGGAGAAGGGAGCTGACCGGAACGGAGGTGAAGGGAGCTGACAGGAGCTGCAGGAAAGGTAAGTAACAGCCCATCCACTGGACCACCTAGGAATAAGAGCCCCCCCTCCCTAACCAACTAATAAGCAGGGAGGGGGGACGAAAATAAATAAATAAAAATGTAAATAATACAAAATAAAACTATTAACCCCTTAAGACCGCAGGACGTACTATGCCGTCCTTATTTTGGTGGCTCTAAACGCCGCAGGACGGCATAGTACGTCCTGGGCGGTCTTCAGCCCCACGTGGCCGGCGGAACATGGCCGCTGCAGATCGCG
Source organism: Pelobates fuscus (assembly GCF_036172605.1). NCBI lineage: Eukaryota > Metazoa > Chordata > Amphibia > Anura > Pelobatidae > Pelobates > Pelobates fuscus. Next base: position 73,689,040 of record NC_086325.1, on the reverse strand, counting down.
GTCGGGGGGCATGCCTGGCCCCCCAGGCAGCCCCCCTGTGCCTGGGGACCGCGGTCTGCAGCTTCCGATCGCAGTGACAGGCTGTCACTGCGATCGGTATTTACCATGTGTCAGCCGATTTTAAAATCGGCTGACACATGGAGCCGGCGGAATTCTCTGCAGCAGATCGCGGTCGGGGGACATGCCTGGCCCCCCAGGCAGTCCCCCTGCGGTCAGTGACCGCGATCTGCAGAGTATGATCGCAGGGAGAGGCTGTCTCTGCGATCTGAATGCAGAGACAGCCTCTCCCTGCGATCTGATCGCAGTGACAGTCTGTCACTGCGATCAGAGGTTACTATGTGTCAGCCTATTGGCTGACACATAGTAACTGCAGGCAGGATCCCCCTGCAGATCGCGGTGGGGGGCATGCCTGGCCACCCAGGCACTCCCCCTGTGGCCAATTACCGCGATCTGCAGGAGGTGATCACAGTGACAGCCTGTCACTGTGATCACTGATCCTGTGTGTCAGCCAGTGATGTAAAATCACTGGCTGACACTGTCTCTGCCCCTCTCCTCCCCTATTAACCCCTTAATGTAAAAAAAAAAAAAATTAGAGTTAAAAATAAAATACACTTACATCATTTATATATATATTATATATATGATCTATATATAATATATATATATATATACGCACACATTTACACATACACTAAGTGTATTTTAATATTTATAGATATAATTATATATATATATATATTAATATCAAAATACACGTAGAAGGATATTGATTAAATATATACATAATTATATATATATATATATATATATATATTATAATAAAAAAATATGTAAATACGTAAAAAAAATTAAAATAAAAAAATAAATAATTAAAAATATATATGTGTGTAATTTCGTTCTAACTGTATTTTGATAATATATATATATATATCTATCTATCTATATATATATATATATATATATATAGATAGATATATATATATATATATATTATCAAAATACAGTTAGAACGAAATTACACACATATATATTTTTAATTATTTATTTTTTTATTTTAATTTTTTTTACGTATTTACATATTTTTTTATTATAATATATATATATATATATATAATTTCTACGTGTATTTTGATATCTATATATATATATATATATATATATATATATATATAGATATCAAAATACACGTAGAACGAAATATACCCAAGTATATACGTATACATCACTATATGTATACCTATATATAAATAAAAATAATAGTAAAAAAATTATATACATATATATACATATATATATATATACACACACGTGTATATATAATAATTTTACATATATATTTATGTAATAATTTTACATAATTAGGTATCCTAATTAATTACAATTAGCGGGACCTGCCTAACAACCCAGGCCGAAAGTATAGGGAATTTAATTTGCTAGCACTATATTTAACCCTATAACTTTCCAAGACACTATAAAACCTGTACATGGGGGGTACTGTTTTACTCGGGAGACATCGCTGAATACAAATATTTGTGTTTCAAAACCGTAAAATTTATTACAACAATGATATCGTCAGGGAAAGTGAAATTTATTGCCTTTTTCGCACACAAACGGCACTTACACTGACGATATTTTTGCTGTCATACTTTTTACTGTTTTGAAACACAAATATTTGTGTTCAGCAAAGTCTCCTGAGTATAACAGTACCCCTCATGTACAGGTTTTATGGTGTTTTCAAAAGTTACAGAGTCAAATATAAGGCTTGCGTTTCAGTTTTTTCACAATGAAATTCGCCAGATTGGTTACGTTGGCTTTGAGACCGTATAGTAGCCCAGAAATAAGAATTACCTCCATAATGGCATACCATTTGCAAAAGTAGACAACCCAAGGTATTGCAAATGGGGTATGTTCAGTCTTTTTTAGTAGCCACTTAGTCACAAACACTGGCCAAAATTGGCTTTCAAATTAGTTTTTTGCATTTTTCACACACAAACAAATATTAACGTTAACTTTGGCTAGTGTTTGTGACCAAGTGGCTACTAAAAAAGACTGGACATACCCCATTTGCAATACCTTGGGTTGTCTACTTTTGCAAATGGTATGCCATCATGGGGGTAATTTTCATTCCTGGGCTACCATACAGTCTCAAAGGCAACATAACCAAACTGGCAAATTTCAATGTGAAAAAACTGAAAAGTGTAACATGCTATATTTGACCCTGTAACTTCCCAAAACACCATAAAACCTGTACATAGGGGGTACTGTTTTACACGTGAGACATCGCTGAATACAAATATGTGTATTTTATTGCAGTAAAAGCAAACAGTATTATGACATTCACAGTTAGAATGTCACATAGAACTAAGAAAATTTTAAAAAAATCATATTTTCTCTCATTTTTTTATATTTTATTCATATTACGTTATGTTCCATACCTAAATATTGGATGTTAAATGAAAGCCCTGTTTCCCCTGAACAAAATGATATATAATAAGTGTGGGTGCATTTAATATGAAAGAGGTAAATTATTGTTGAACAGACATATAGTCAAAATCTGTGGTTTGTTTACATTTTTTTTGGTTCACAACTTGTACATTTGGCTGCGGTCTTAAGGGGTTAATAATATAAACTAATAATAATAATGAAAAAAAATAATAAAAATGCCCACCCCTCACCAAGGCTCTGCATCACATACACACACTGTACTCATACACACACACACACTGCATTCATGCACACACACACACACACACACACACACACACTGCATTCATACACACACACACACAATGCACTCATACACACACACATACACACACACACAGCATTCATACACACACTGCATTCATACAAACACACTGCATTATATACACACACACTGCATTCATTATATACACACACTGTAAATAAATATTCAATTAATATAATTTTGGGGGGATCTAATTTTATTTAGAAATTTACCAGTAGCTGCTGCATTTCCCACCCTAGTCTTATACTCGAGTCAATACGTTTTCCCAGTTTTTTGGGGTAAAATTAGGAGTCTCGACTTATACTCAAGTATATACAGTATATAAAATAGGGATTAGGAGCAGATCCAAATGTCTGCATGTATGTGCATGGTGAATTAGTCTTATGTCTGATGTTTTCTTTGCTTTTATCAGTAGCAATTCACATACTGATAGGTATTTCTGTGTAAGCACATACACATTTCTAGACATCTTCTACTTGCTTGAAGCCCGATGCATACGTCCGTTTGTCTACATGGATGTCTAACACTCTTCATACAGGTACAGTTTAAGCCCAGGGCTAATATTCCATGCAACTAACCTCCTACCCCGTCTGTCAAAGCCACATCGATAGTACATTGAAAACCCACCCGCTGAGTTTATAACTACCCATGGCAGGTCACAGCCGTGTTTGCATGTACACAAGCACTGAGTGAAACGTTTATATTGTTCTGCTATTGAAATTCATTGTAATAAACCCTTTTTTCTTGATGTGCTTCCAATTTGGAAAACAATAAACACTTACAGGGGTGTTTACTAAAGTAAAAAAAAAAATCTTAGTGAATGTCAAATGTAAGGCCAGAGTAGCCAAACTGAAAGCATAGCTGACTTAGAGAATTTTTCTAGTTCTGCTATATTGAAGACGACTATGAGAAACATGCAGATAATAAATGTGTTGACCATGGACACCTGACGGTATTTTAGATTACAAACATCTACTGGCTGCTGGTGCTGATAATGCTTAAAGGATTTATATGAGAAATCTGCACTTTTATAATTCAAGGGGCACTATAGTGCCAGGAACACATAAGTTTCTGTAACCACCATTTACGTGGTCATCCCCCCCCTGCCACCCCCCCCTTACCTGGGATTAGAAAGGTGATTTATTCATGTTTTGCCAGCGTGTGGCTCTTCATGGTGCCGGCCCAAATCTGCCTCCCCATAGGAAAGCATTGGATTGGCTGAGATCGTCAATTCTGATCATCTCTGAAAAAGAGGCGGGGTCTAGCAGAGACAAACGCCACCCTGGCCAATTAGCATCTCCTCAAAGAGATGCATTGAATTATTGTCTCTCCATGGGGAAAGTTCATTGTCTCCATGCAGAGAGTGGAGACACTGAATGTCAATGCTGCACACTGTGTAGCACTACCACAGGAAGCCACACTAGTAGCCGTCTGAGGAGTGGCCACTAGAGGTGTTCCTAGGCTATAATGTAAACACTGACTTTTCTTTTCCTGCATCGACTGACTATACTCACGAGAACAACTACATGAAGTTGTAGATGTTCTGTTGACTATAGTGTCCCTTTAAGTATAAAGGGACACTATAATCACCCATAAAACTTTTGCTTAATTTGGTAGTTTTAGTGTATAGAATATGCCCCTGCTGTTTTACTTTTGCCATTTAGGAGTATAATATATAAGGAGTATAATAGGCATACCTCCCTGCATGTGACTCACACAGTTATTATTATTATGATATTTATAGAGCGCCGTCAAATTCCGCAGCGCTTTACAATGGGTGGACAAACAGATATGTACACACACAAGAACAGAGGGGTTGAGGGCCCTGCTCAATGAGCTTACATGCTAGAGGGAGTGGGGTAAAATTACACAAAAGGTAAGGATAGTATTAGACTAGTGACAGTTGCATAAGAGGAATCAGTTGGGAGCTATTAACAGTTTAATTGATACGCTTTTATGAAGAAGTGGGTTTTTAACGATTTTTTGAAGGAGTGGAGACTGGGTGAGCATCTAACGGAGGAGGGAAGCGAGTTCCACAGGAACGGTGCAGCCCTTGAGAAATCTTGAAGGCGAGCATCAGAGGTGGGAGTACGGAGAGAAGATAGACGTAAGTCTTCAGCAGATCGTAAGGGCCAAGACGGGACATACTTGTGTATAAGGGAGGATATATAGGTGGGAGCAGCATTATGAAGAGATTTGAAAGCAAGAACCAGAATTTTAAATTGAGCTCTATATTTTATAGGAAGCCAATGTAGGGACTGACAGAAGGGTGAGGCATGGGAGGTGCGGGCAGACAGGAAGATGAGCCTCGCCGCCGCATTCATTATGGACTGTAATGGCGCAAGTTGAGAGCACGTAAGACCACTGAGAAGCAGATTACAATAATCAAGGCGAGAAAGGACCAACACCTTAGTTGCATCTGACGTTAAGTAGGGGTAGATGCGCGCAATGTTTTTGAGATGGAAATGACAGGATTTGGCGATAGATTGAACATGAGGCTTGAAGGAGAGGTCGGAGTCAAAGAGAACACCTAGGCAGCGAGCCTGCGTGGTGGAGTTGATGGTAGCACCGTTGACTTGGAGGGAGACAGACACAGGAGTAACAACACTTGAGCAGGGCCGGACTGGGAACAGAAAGCAGCCCTGGAAAAAAATTATTCCAGCCTTATAATTCATCTGGCCACAGAGTGTTTGTGTTTTTATCTCAATGTGCTTTGGGAGCTGTTATATTGTTTCTTACCCAGAGCCCCTCACTCCATATGATCCATGGGTATTACAGTGCTGTAATACCCACCCTCCAGGCTGACACACACAATCTCACAACAGACAAGCTCAACAACACACGCAAGTTCTCTTACTCACACACAAGCTAACTCAAGTCAAGATCACTGATACACACAAGCTCACTAAAGACAAGCTCAATGACACACATACAAGCTCACTACAAACACACTGGCACACACATAAGCTCACTACAAACACACTGAAACACACAAGCTCACTACAGACATGCTTACTACAAGCTCACTGACACACACAGAGGCTCACACACATAAGCTCACTACAAGATCACTGACACACAGGCTCACACACATAAGCTCACTACAGACATGCTCACTGACACACACAGGCTCACACACATAAGCTCACTAAAAACTCACTGACACAAGCTCACTGACACACTGGCTCACTACAAACTCACTACATGCTCACTGACACACACAAGCTCACTATAGACGCTCTCTAAACACACAAAAGCATAATACAGACAAGCTCACTGACACAAACAAGCTCACTATAAGCTCAGTGACACACACTCAAGCACTGTACAGACATGCTCACTACAAGCTCACTGACACACACATAAGCTAACTATAAACTTACTGAAACACAAGCTCACTACAGACATGCTCACTACAAACTCACTGGCACACACAAGCTCACTACAGACATGCTCACTACAAGCTCACTAAAGCACACACAGGCTCACACACAAACTCACTACAGACTCACTGACACACACATGCTCACTACAAGCTCACTGACGCACACACACACACACACATAAGCTCACTACAAGCTCTCTGACACACAACCTCACTACAGACATGCTCACTGACATATACAATGTCACTATAAGCTCACTGACACACACTCAAGCACTGTAGACATGCTCACTACAAACTCGTTGACATTATTTTTCACATGTTGTTCTCTAGGAAAAAAAATGTGACAATAAATTTAAGGACGATAACTATCCCAGAAAATCTTGAACTACATCTGAATCTTTTATTCTAATATTAAAAAGGGACTATTCACTGAGGTGTTTATTGGTGATTTGAGAAGCACCTTTAAGACCACATTAGCAAAGTTGGGGAAAAAATTCCAATTCTACTAAAAAAAGATTATTTTTTTTTTACAACTTGGATATTTGTCCTAAATAGTGAAAGACAATTCATCAGCACAAGTCACTTTTTATTAAATAAGCCCCTTAATATTTATATCAAAGGTAACATACGTCCAACAGGTGATTAGAAAATAATTATTAACTTTTTAGGTTTTTCTACATCTATTAGTGTCTTAAAGGAACACTCCAAGCATCCTAACCACTACAGCCCGCTGGGACTATTGCTAAATTGGATAATTTGTCTACATCATCTAATACCATAAACAAATGCTTTTTAACCACTACACATCTCTGTAGTGGTTATGGTGCCAGGAGAGCCCTGTTGCCATTCATCACTAAGGTGTCAAACTTTTTTAGCATGGATTAACATTTATCTAGATTTTACTGGGCGCCCATCCCGCAACTGTTACATCTGGTATTCTACAGCAGGAGAAGCCCTATTTCACTGCTTAGAACAAACTATGACTGGAGTCATAAGTTGAGTGTATCAGTGCTGTCCTCAATCTGCATGGTAGCATGCTGTAGTAGTTGTGGTATTTGAATTGTTTTTATCAATTTAGAATTTCAGTTTACGGTTTACTATAAACTGGTGCTTACTGTATATACTCCACAAAGTTTTATTATTTAAACCAGGGCTGCCCAATAGGTAGCTCCCCAGATGTTGTAGTTCTACAACATCTGGGGATTTACATTTTAGGCAGCCCTTATTTAAACAGTGGATTGTCTGAAATTCACAAGTGTCCCTTTAAAGTCTGTGGTAAATTCCTGTCAATTTTCAGTTTAATGAATACATCTGCCAGTGTTTTCCATAGGGATTAATTCACACACAGAAGCTCACTACAAGCTCTATACACACACACACTAGATCACTACAAGCTCTATACACACTCACACTCTCACTCTCTATCTCACTATCAATCATGGGCTGCTTAGTGGATATATAATTACCTGTACCTTCACTGTACATGGACTGTGAGTGCAGTGTGAGCATTTTCCATGAAGCTCTTCCACTTCCTGTGTGAAAGGTCACCGGGGAGAGGCTGGGGGCGGAGCTCTAGTGCGGGGGCTGGATCTGCCAGACTGTCCATGCAGAGCTGGAGGGAAGTTGCTTTTGTGAGAGAGTGAGAGAGAAATGCAGGTGCTCTCTCACTGCTCTCTGCTGCAAACCAGCTGTCACCTTTTTTTCTTACCGGCCTCTGGCAGCCTCACTGCGGCCATCCAGCAAACTTTCTGCACCAGGCTCCAGCCCCAAACAAAGATGTCAGAGGAGGTAAAAAAGAGTAATGTGCTGCACTGCCGGCCCCAGGAGCACCGGCCCACCGGGGAATTTCCCGGTATCCCGGTGGGCCAGTCCGGCCCTGCACTTGAGGGAGGAAAGACCAGAATTTCAGTTTTGGTCAAGTTTAGTTTAAGGAAGTGGGCAGCCATCCAGTTAGAAACAGCAGAGAGGCAGTCAGAGACACTAGTCAAGAGGGACGGGGAGAGATCAAGAGAGGACAGGTAGATTTGCGTGTCATCTGCATAGAAATTATATTGGAAGCCAAAGGAGCTAATGAGCTTACCAAGGGAGGCAGTATAGATGGAGAACAGTAGGGGACAAGGACTGAACCTTGGGGGACACAAACAGAGAGGAGTTGGGGAGAAGAAGCAGATCCAGAGAAAGAAACACTGAAAGAGCGCTGGGAGAGGTAGGAGGAGCACCAGGAGAGAGCAATATCTTGTAGACCGATATTGCGAAGGATGAGAAGAAGCTGTTGATGATCAACAGTGTCAAAAGCCGCAGACAGGTCAAGGAGAATTAGGATAGAGTAGTGACCACGAGATTTTGCAACGAGTAGATCATTGGATACTTTGGTCAGTGCTGTTTCCACAGAGTGCTTAGCGCGGAAACCAGACTGAAGCGGGTCTAGCAGAGAGTTGGACTCGAGGAAGTCTGTCAATCTCGCATACACAATTCTTTCAAGGATCTTGGATGCAAAAGGCAGTAGCGAGATAGGACGATAGTTGGATGGGGAGTTAGGGTCAAGATTGGACTTCTTTAGAAGTTGCATGTTTGAAGGGCGATGGAAATATACCAGAGGAGAGAGAGAGATTGAGAATTTTAGTGAGAGGTGGAGAAAGAGAAGAAGACAGAGTACGGATGAGATGCGAGGGAATTGGATCTAGGGAGCAGGTGGTGGGGCAGGAGGACTGGAGCAGAGCAGAAACCTCTTCCAATGTAGCGGGTGCGAATGAACATAGAACAGCAGAGGGAGTGAAGTTAGGGGAAATATTGTAAGGGGAAGAAGAAAGATGAGAGATCTCTTCTCTGATTGTAGAGATCTTGTCAGTGAAGTGAGTTGCAAAGTCTGAGGCGGTCAAGTTAGTAGGTGGAGGAGGAACAGCAGGGCGAAGAAGAGAGTTGAAAATGTGTGAAATAGTCGTTTGGGTTCGCGGGAGAGTGTGGTTATGAGGATGTTGAAGTAATTAACTTTTGCAGAGGAAAGAGCCAAGCTGTATGAGCTCAGCATAAATTTATAGTGGAGAAAGTCAGATGCACAGTGAGACTTTCTCCAACAGCGTTCAGCAGTTCTGGAGCATTTTTGGAGGTATCGAGTGAGCTTGGTGTGCCAGGGTTGTTGTTGGGGGGGCCTGCGGCGTTTAAATGTACAAGGTGCCATGATGTCTAGTTGAGAGGAGATGGTGGAATTGTAGAAGGAGGTTGCAGAACTAGGACAGGTGAGGTTTGAGATAGGTAAAAGGAGAGTTTGGAGATTAGTGGAGAAATGCTCTAGGTCAAGACATTGGAGGTTTCTGTGAGAGTGATGTTCAGACGGTGGTGTCAATTGGGTCTTAGGTATGCCAATATCAAAAGTCAGCAGATGGTGGTCAGATAGAGGAAAATGAATATTGGAGAGATTAGAGGCAGTACAGAGGTTGGTGAAGGCAAGATCAAGAGTGTTTCCCGCTGTATGGGTTGCTAAATTGGACCATAGCGTAAGGCCAAAGGAGGAGGTTACAGAGAGCAGACAAGAGGCATCAGTGCAATTGGGGTTATTGATTGGGATATTGAAATCCCCAAGTATAAGGGAAGGAGTGCTAGATGAGAGGAAGTGGGGAAGCCAGGAAGAAAAGTGCTCAATGAATAGTCTAGGATAACCGTGGGGGCGGTAGATGATAGCAATTCTTAAAGGAGTGGGGTTAAATAGGCGGACAGTGTGAACTTCAAAAGAAGAAAAGGATAAGGCAGGTCTTCCTAAACACTTCCTGTAAAGAGTCATCTAATATTTACACTTCCTCTATTGCACAATTCTGTTTGATTTAGAATTCCCTACTCTGTTAATAACCTTCTTGACCCTGCAGGAGCCTCCTGTGTGTGATTAAAGTTGAATTTAGCAGGCACTAAAACCATCTAAAGTAAGTTAATATTGATTGAAAATGAAATGAGTCATAGCCAGAGGAAATGTTAGTAAGGCTGCATAAACAGAAACACAAGTCATTAAAGTTAATATTGTAAAGCGCTACAGAATCTGTTGGCGCTATATAAATGGCGATAATAATAATAATAACTCCTAAATAGCTGAGGATTGAGCAGTGAGACTGCAGGGGCATGATCATAACACCATAACTGCTTCATTACGCTAAAGTTGTTTTGATGACTATAGTGTCCATTTAAGATTGGGAAATACGGGAATAGACTTCCAACTAGTATAGACTAATCAGCGACATTTTAATGCCCAAAGACTTTTATTATGCTTTACTCATAGGGGTACATTATAGTCTTTGAACCCCAGCAGTGCAGTGCCTGTACTCTGAAACTAACAGAAGTGATAGCAGGCACAAAAAAAAGAGTAATTTGTAGTCATTAGGTATCTGAGAGATTACAATCTCTATACAAAGCATTCAAATGCTAACTTCAATCACAGGCTGGGCCCGCCTCAGTGTCAGTAAATGTTTATTAGAACCCTCTGACTTCCTGCACATTTCTCTAGCAAAGAGAAAGTTAAGAATATCTGACTTGGCTGCTGTGTTGTAAAGGAAGGGATGTCCTTGCAGCTATAATTGGTTAGCATCACTAGCTGAGCGTGGAGAACAAAGACATCCACTTCTCTGCGAGTTATTTTCTTCTTGGAATGATCTATCTATAGTGAGTTCTCTGTAGAATAGGAAGTGGTTCCTTGCCTGGCTTTCTGCCAAAGCTGGCAATGAGAATCCTCCTCAAGAGGTCAGATATAGAAGCAATCCCCTATTAGGAGAGAAGGCAGTATTCTCAGAGTTCTCCGCAAGGAGATTATTTGATGTATCATTCAAAATTTCAGCCTGGTAACTCAGATACTGCACAGTTTTTTTTTCCCTTTCAATACTCTGGAGATCTTGAAAGAAGGGATTCATGCTAAAAATCAAGTTACAATAAATGAATGAATTAAAAGCAGAAAATAGAGTTTTATTGACGGAAACATTTCTACATTATAATAGCCTGAGATGCATACTGCTACATTCTAGAATTCTTCTAGATACTGATCATCAATCACTCAAGGCTTCAGGTGCTATATGATTTGGCCTAAGTTCTGGCTTTTTAATTAAATTAAAAAAAGTAACTGATTCACACTGATTTTCTTTGAGCTTTATTTTACCAAATTAAGAAAGCATCACTGTTTTAACCCCCCTCACGTCCCATCACTCAGTACCTGGGGGACCACGCAGTGGCATACCGCTGGGGCCCCGGTCGCACACTAACGGTGCTCTATGATGGGAAGAGAATCCAGATACAGCAACAGTCGGATGCAGGGAGTTCTTCAAAGCACTGGGGCTGCCTACGCCAGAGACCCTTGGCCCAGAAGTGGGACGTACGTAATGACCTTTTTACTCGAAAGCCAGACAAGCAGCAGTGGAGCTGAACTCGGCCGGCACCTGAGATATGTTTATGGCACAGAGACATTCCTTCCAACACCAGTGGCCGCTTCTTTGCCTATCAGTCCACTGGAGATGACCAACTCTTAAACTCTCATATCCCGAATTTTGCCGATACTGTGTCTATAGTCTTTCACATGTTAATCTAGTGTTATATGCTTTTCCACCGAATGTTCTTAAATACCTTCTCGCACTCGAAACTCATACCTCCCCCACTAGAAGCAGTATGTTTTAGCATATACATTACTCATCAGAAAATGTGCATTGCCCAGCTGATAATGTCTAGTTGCATAAAAGCTTCACTGCGCTGTATTTTGTATTTTCTATGTCAAGTGTCGCTGTTCATAACGTCATTATTATATTATATTGAATGCACCCAAAAAGTAGCATTATATGCCTATTACTATTTTGTACGGTTACCTATATGCTGCAATAAAATATGAAATAAAAAAAATAAAAAATTTGCATGGACCACCTGGTAATTCACGTAGAAAGCTGTTGATGGTCTTCTCAATCTATTATCTTCCCATTTGCAGTTTATTAATGGTACTGATGCTGCAACCAAAATTCACTGCGATACGCAGGACAATGGAAAATAATTTGCGCTGTGATCTCAGTAACCAATATTGCTATTAGCACACAGCAGTGCTTGTGGGACACTAGAAGGTGTATTTGCTAAAGTGAGAATTCAAAGAGAATTTCAAAATTAAGGCCAGAGTAGCTGAAATTAAAGCATATCGGATGTACAGATTTTTCCAATTCGGCTATTTATTTTGACCTTAAATTTCAAATTCACTTTTAATTCAATTTGATTTCTCACTTTCGTGAATAGCTCTGTTAGCGAAGCAAGGTTCGAGGTGATGGCATTTTACAAGGTGCAGAATTTTGCTTAGAATAACCCTGATACTGACCCCAAAGAGTAATTTTTAATGTCATTTTGTTCATTAGGCAGATATGAGGGATGTTGCCAGAATTAGACTCCTTTTGCCTCTTTGTCTGGTGGAGTAGCGTGATTCTCTATGCAGGTCACGAGCAAAACACAGAAAGGAAACTCTGCAATCTGCATATCTCCTGCCGGAGTTTGCCTGAATTAATGATAAGGTTACAGGCAGCTTAAGGAGACATCACTGCTGCAGGATGTGTCTGAGCACGCATTGAAGAAGTATGTAGTGAGGCATAGGATTGATGTAACACGCTAGCATGAAATAGCACTAACATAGCAGTACACATTACATGAGTGTGGATGTATTGTGGGTTTAGGTGTTAAATGGCTACAGACAAAGAAATTCCAAGTATATCATTTCACACGTGCAATTGATTTCATTATATGCAGACAAGGGAACAAACAATGTTAAATATATAATCTAATATAGATGGTTTTAAAGAAAAAGAAAACATTATATGCAGGCTAAGGAACACAAAATATAATATATTTAAATATTGCCCAGAAAGTCATTCCCTATGTTTTTGCAGAAGTTCCCACAAATGTGTTGCACTTGTATGTTGCTGTGCTTTTACCCTTGTTACCCAGTTAATCCTAAAACAGCTTGATGGGGTGTAAGCCTGGAGACCATGCTGGTTATTCCTTGATTTGAAGACTATCGTCTTTTTCTATTCCTGCCAGATAATTCTGGCGTAGTCTTCTCTTCAGGTATGATTTGGGTCGTTAGCCTGTTTTAGGATAGGTCTATGAGTAATCAGGTTAGGTATCATAGGCGAGCACAGCCTTTTGCATTAGGGTGTGTACCCTAAAGCACAAACACAAATACGCAGCATGTATACAGGGAGTGCAGAATTATTAGGCAAGTTGTATTTTTGAGGATTAATTTTATTATTGACCAACAACCATGTTCTCAATGAACCCAAAAAACTCATTAATATCAAAGCTGAATATTTTTGGAAGTAGTTTTTAGTTTGTTTTTAGTTATAGCTATTTTAGGGGGATATCTGTGTGTGCAGGTGACTATTACTGTGCATAATTATTAGGCAACTTAACAAAAAACAAATATATACCCATTTCAATTATTTATTTTTACCAGTGAAACCAATATAACATCTCAACATTCACAAATATACATTTCTGACATTCAAAAACCTAACAAAAACAAATCAGTGACCAATATAGCCACCTTTCTTTGCAAGGACACTCAAAAGCCTGCCATCCATGGATTCTGTCAGTGTTTTGATCTGTTCACCATCAACATTGCGTGCAGCAGCAACCACAGCCTCCCAGACACTGTTCAGGGAGGTGTACTGTTTTCCCTCCTTGTAAATCTCACATTTGATGATGGACCACAGGTTCTCAATGGGGTTCAGATCAGGTGAACAAGGAGGCCATGTCGTTAGATTTTCTTCTTTTATACCCTTTCTTGCCAGCCACGCTGTGGAGTACTTGGACGCGTGTGATGGAGCATTGTCCTGCATGAAAATCATGTTTTTCTTGAAGGATGCAGACTTCTTCCTGTACCACTGCTTGAAGAAGGTGTCTTCCAGAAACTGGCAGTAGGACTGGGAGTTGAGCTTGACTCCATCCTCAACCCGAAAAGGCCCCACAAACTCATCTTTGATGATACCAGCCCAAACCAGTACTCCACCTCCACCTTGCTGGCGTCTGAGTCGGACTGGAGCTCTCTGCCCTTTACCAATCCATCCATCTGGCCCATCAAGACTCACTCTCATTGAATCAGTCCATAAAACCTTAGAAAAATCAGTCTTGAGATATTTCTTGGCCCAGTCTTGACGTTTCAGCTTGTGTGTCTTGTTCAGTGGTGGTCGTCTTTCAGCCTTTCTTACCTTGGCCATGTCTCTGAGTATTGCACACCTTGTGCTTTTGGGCACTCCAGTGATGTTGCAGCTCTGAAATATGGCCAAACTGGTGGCAAGTGGCATCTTGGCAGCTGCACGCTTGACTTTTCTCAGTTCATGGGCAGTTATTTAGCGCCTTGGTTTTTCCACACGCTTCTTGCGACCCTGTTGACTATTTTGAATGAAACGCTTGATTGTTCGATGATCACGCTTCAGAAGCTTTGCAATTTTAAGAGTGCTGCATCCCTCTGCAAGATATCTCACTATTTTTGACTTTTCTGAGCCTGTCAAGTCCTTCTTTTGACCCATTTTACCAAAGGAAAGGAAGTTGCCTAATAATTATGCACACCTGATATAGGGTGTTGATGTCATTAGACCACACCCCTTCTCATTACAGAGATGCACATCACCTAATATGCTTATTTGGTAGTTTGGTAGGCTTTCGAGCCTATACAGCTTGGAGTAAGACAACATGCATAAAGAGGATGATGTGGTCAAAATACTCATTTGCCTAATAATTCTGCACTGTCAGGATCGGGACAGGGATCCAACACGCAGAGTACAAACAGTAGCCAGATACGTATACCGGACCTTAGAATGGCCGGACTAACGAAAGTAGTACAGTATAGAATGGTCAAAGACAAGCCGAGGTCGAGGGTAACAGAAGACAGGTAAGCGAGAGACAAGCCGAATCAAGGGTAACAGAGATAAGCAGAGTAAGGTAAACAAGCCGGGTCAAAACCAAAAGGAATAATAGAATACACAAGCACTGAGTGACTAGAACAAGCTAGAACCACGACAGGGCAATGAGCTATTGAAAGAAGCTCTGTTAAATACCCTGTTCAGAGCAGTAACCACGCCTCCGAGGCGTCCTGATTGGTCCTGCAGCAATTGAGTGACAGGTCGTTCCGGAGGAGTGTCCTGATGACAACTTCCTGCCTAGATGCTGTAAAAGGCAGTCACTCCCTCGCGGCCGGCCTTGCATGACCGGATAGACCGTGGAGAAGGGAGCCATCAGGCCGTCTGGATGGAGGAACAGCTAAGTCTCTACCTCTTTCAGAGGTAGAGACCACAGGTACCCTGACAGTACCCCCCCTCTCAGATACGCCCACCGGGCGGAATACACCAGGGCGAGAAGGGAATCGAGAGTGAAACGCCCTGCGGAGACGGGGAGCATGCACCTCCTCCTGAGGTACCCAACTTCTCTCCTCAGGACCATAACCCTTCCAATCAACCAGATATTGCAGTTTCCCCCGGGAGATTCGAGAATCAACGATGGAATTGACCTCATACTCCTCCTGACCCTCCACCTGAACTGAGCGGGGAGGGGCGATCGTGGAGGAGAACCTGTTACATATTAATGGTTTTAGCAAGGAAACATGAAATGAATTAGGAATGCGTAAGGCATTAGGCAACGCTAAACGATACGCAACTGGGTTAATTTGAGACAGTACCCTGTACGGTCCAATATATCGAGGAGCAAATTTCATGGACGGCACTTTTAACCGAATGTTTCTAGTACTTAACCATACTCTATCGCCTGGAACAAACACCGGTGCTGCCCTTCTACGTTTGTCAGCGTGTTTTTTAACCAGCGTAGAATTGTGCAGAAGGATTTGTCGAGTTCGATCCCACAACTTTCTTAAATTGGCAACATGAACATCCACCGACGGTATCCCTTGAGAAGAAGACTCCGAAGGAAGGATGGAAGGATGAAAGCCATAATTCAAGAAAAAAGGGCTAGAATGCGTAGAATCACAAATGAGATTGTTATGTGCAAACTCCGCCCAAGGAATCAAACCGACCCAATCGTCCTGGTGTTCTGAAACGAAACAACGTAAATATTGTTCAACTTTTTGGTTAGTGCGTTCAGCAGCTCCATTGGACTGAGGATGATAGGCAGAGGAGAAATTCAATTTGATGCCTAGTTGGAAGCAGAATGATCTCCAAAAACGGGAAACAAATTGGGAGCCTCTGTCAGAGACAATTTGGGAAGGTATCCCATGCAAACGGAAAATCTCCCTGGCGAATATCTCCGCTAACTCGGGCGAAGATGGGAGTTTAGGTAAGGGAATGAAGTGAGCCATTTTAGTAAATCTGTCTACCACAGTGAGGATGACAGTCTGCTTTTTAGAGATAGGCAAATCAACAATGAAGTCCATTGCCAGGCAGGACCAAGGCTTTTCAGGAACCTCTAAAGGGTGCAGAAATCCGCATGGAAGCGAATGGGGTAGCTTGGTCTTGGTACAAACTTCACATGCCCCGATGAATTCTTTAATATCCTTGCGTAAGTCAGGCCACCAAAAATCTTTAGAGACCAGCGCATAAGTCTTGCGGATGCCAGGATGCCCAGCCACCTTGCTGTTATGGAGACAGCGTAGCACCTCCAGTTGGAGAGCGGCAGGAACGAAGTGTCGATCCCCAGGGGTCTGTTTGGGTGCCAAATGCTGAAACTTCATGATCTCAGAAAGCAATGGAGAGTGAATCCTGAGATTCGTGTTCGCGATGATATTCCCCTTAGGAACTATGGAGGACAGAAGTGGTTCAGTTATAGTGGATGGTTCATATTGACGAGACAATGCATCGGCTTTAGAGTTCTTAGAACCAGGTCTATACGTAAGTACATAATTAAAGTGAGTGAGGAACAAGGCCCAGCGAGCCTGCCTGGCGGACAAGCGCTTAGCCTCCCCAATATAAGACAAGTTCTTATGATCCGTTAGAATAGTAACAGGGTGTAGTGTCCCTTCCAGTAAATGTCTCCACTCCTTTAAAGCCTTAATGACCGCTAACAGTTCCCTCTCCCCGATGTCATATCTGCTCTCAGTCCCAGAAATTTTTTTAGAGAAGAAACCACAAGGGTGTAACGGTTTATCCACCCCTAACCTTTGAGACAGAACAGCCCCAACTCCTGTCTCAGAAGCATCGACCTCGAGCAAGAAAGGCAGAGTCGTATCAGGATGAACTAGAATGGGAGCTGAGGCAAAAAGTTCCTTGAGAGTCTTAAAAGCACCAAGAGCTTCCTCAGACCAGAACTTAGTATCAGCCCCTTGTTTGGTCATATTGGTAATAGGCGCAATGATAGAGGAGTAACCCTTAATGAAGCGCCTATAGTAGTTGGAAAAACCAATAAACCTTTGGATAGCCTTGAGTCCTTTGGGCAAAGGCCAGTCTAAAATAGATTGGAGTTTACCAGGATCCATTTTAAAACCTTCCCCAGAAATCACGTACCCAAGAAAGTCTACCTGAGACTGATCAAAACTGCACTTCTCCAATTTGCAGTATAGACCATGTTGCAGAAGTTTGTGTAACACCTTTCTGACCTGTCTATGGTGAGTCTCAATCTCCTTAGAGTGTATAAGTATGTCGTCCAGGTAAACAATAACACAATCATGCTAAAACTCCCTAAGTACCTCATTAATCAAATCCTGAAATACTGCAGGAGCATTGCATAGTCCAAATGGCATAACAGTGTATTCGTAATGGCCATACCGGGTATTGAATGCCGTCATCCACTCGTGACCTTGCTGGATTCTCACCAAATTGTAAGCCCCTCTGAGATCTAACTTGGTGAAGATTTTGGAGCCCTTAAGACGATCAAATAACTCGGTAATCAGTGGGATAGGATAGGCATTTCTGACAGTTATTTTATTCAAGCCTCGGTAATCGATACAAGGTCTCAGCGTGCCATCCTTCTTCTTAATGAAAAAGAACCCCGCCCCGGCCCGCGAAGAAGACCTCCTGATGAATCCCTTTTCTAAATTCTCCTGAATATACTCTTCTAGAACCGAGTTTTCCTGAACAGACAAAGGATATACATGGCCCCTCGGAGGCATAGTCCCGGGTAGAAGCTTAATTTTACAGTCAAATGACCTGTGTGGCGGCAAAGAATCGGCATTCTTCTTGTCAAACACTGCCCTTAAGTCTAGGTAAAGGTCTGGTATTTGTCTTTCTGTGGACTGAGTAGGATTCTCCTGTATGTTAATATTAGCTAATGGAGAAACCTTGCACAAACACCGATCCTGGCAGCCCTGGCCCCACGAGAGTATCTCCCCTAACTCCCAATCGATAATAGGGTTATGTTCTTTCAACCATGGATACCCCAGAACTATGGGAACGGAAGGAGACGAAATGAGCAGAAGAGATAACTTCTCCACGTGTAGGATACCAACATTTAAATCAATGGGTATGGTCTCACGAAAGATAACAGGGTCTAGTAGTGGTCTACCATCTATGGCCTCAACGGCCAAGGGTGTCTCCCTTAGCTGGGATGGGAAATTGTTTTTACTAGCAAAGGCTTGGTCGATAAAATTCTCAGCAGCACCGGAATCTATCAAAGCCATAGCCCTTACTACTTCCCTCCCGCAAGTTAAGGAAACTGGTAGCAGAAGCCTGTGATCTTTATAATTAGGAGTAGAGGACAATATAGAAACACCCAAGGCCTGTCCTCTAGAGAGACTTAGGTGCGAGCGTTTCCCGGGCGGTTAGAACAGTTCGAGAGTAAATGACCCTTAGCTCCACAATACATACACAAACCCTCTCTTCTCCTGTACTGTCTTTCCTCCTCAGAGAGGCGGGTATACCCTATCTGCATAGGTTCAGGAAGCAAAGATACAGTGGAGTCAGGACTTGGAAAAGCGGGGGCTAACCTAAAAGAAGGTCTCCGGTTCCTCTCTCGAGTGTTCTGTCTCTCTCTTAAACGTTCATCTATACGAGAGATGAACGAAATTAAATCCTCTAAATTCTCGGGGAGTTCTCTGGTAGCAACCTCATCAAGGATTACTTCAGATAAGCCATTCAAAAATACATCCATATACGCCTGCTCATTCCACTTGACCTCTGACGCCAGAGACCTGAACTCTAGTGCATAATCCACCAGTGTTCGGTTCTCCTGTTTCAGACGCAACAGTAATCTGGCTGCATTAACCTTTCTACCTGGAGGGTCAAATGTTCTTCTAAAAGCAGCTACAAAGGCGTTATAGTTATAAACTAATGGGTTATCGTTCTCCCATAATGGGTTGGCCCATCTCAGAGCTTTCTCAATAAGTAGGGTGATAATAAATCCTACCTTTGCCCTATCTGAAGGATAAGAGCGAGGTTACAATTCAAAGTGGATAATAATTTGGTTTAAGAAACCACGACACTTCTCAGGAGCCCCACCATAGCGTACTGGGGGGGTAATGCGAGAAGAAGCACCCACTGTGGCTACCTCTAGACCTGAACCGACAGGAGAATCAGGGGTATTACGTATCTCCTCTGGTGGGTTATTGGCACGAGATAATAGAGCCTGTAGCGCAAGCGCCATCTGATCCATTCTGTGATCCATGGCTTCAAACCTAGGATCAGGAGAAGCCAGCTGACTGTTTGTACTTGCAGGATCCATTGGCCCTGTCCTAATGTCAGGATCGGGACAGGGATCCAACACGCAGAGTACAAACAGTAGCCAGATACGTATACCGGACCTTAGAATGGCCGGACTAACGTAAGTAGTACAGTATAGAATGGTCAAAGACAAGCCGAGGTCGAGGGTAACAGAAGACAGGTAAGCGAGAGACAAGCCGAATCAAGGGTAACAGAGATAAGCCTGTGGGCCGATGAGGGAGATCTTTGATCTCCCTCACCGGCCCGTGGAGGCACACAGAGGATGATGTGGTCAAAATACTCATTTGCCTAATAATTCTGCACTGTCAGGATCGGGACAGGGATCCAACACGCAGAGTACAAACAGTAGCCAGATACGTATACCGGACCTTAGAATGGCCGGACTAACGAAAGTAGTACAGTATAGAATGGTCAAAGACAAGCCGAGGTCGAGGGTAACAGAAGACAGGTAAGCGAGAGACAAGCCGAATCAAGGGTAACAGAGATAAGCAGAGTAAGGTAAACAAGCCGGGTCAAAACCAAAAGGAATAATAGAATACACAAGCACTGAGTGACAAGAACAAGCTAGAACCACGACAGGGCAATGAGCTAATGAAAGAAGCTCTGTTAAATACCCTGTTCAGAGCAGTAACCACGCCTCCGAGGCGTCCTGATTGGTCCTGCAGCAATTGAGTGACAAGTCGTTCCGGAGGAGTGTCCTGATGACAACTTCCTGCCTAGATGCTGTAAAAGGCAGTCACTCCCTCGCGGCCGGCCTTGCATGACCGGATAGACCGTGGAGAAGGGAGCCATCAGGCCGTCTGGATGGAGGAACAGCTAAGTCTCTACCTCTTTCAGAGGTAGAGACCACAGGTACCCTGACATGCACTCCCTGTATGTATATATATATATATATGTATATATATATATATATATATATATATATATATATATATATACACACACATATATACATACATACACTGCTGTGTGTGTGAGGGTGCTGTTAGTGTGATGTGTGTGTGAGGATGCTGTGTGTGTGTGCTGTGAGGGTGCTGTGTGTGTGTGTGTGTGTGTGTGTATGTGTGTGAGAGAGTGCTGGTAGTGTGCTGTGTGTATCTAGGAGGGTACTGTGTGTGTGTGTGTCTGAGGGTGCTGTGTGTGTGTGTGTCTGAGGGTGCTGTTAGTGTTCTGTGTGTGTGTGTGTGTGTGTGTGTGTGTGTGTGTGAGAGTGCTGGTAGTGTGCTGTGTGTGTGAGGGTACTGTGTGTATGTGTGTTTGAGGGTGCTGTGTATGTGTGAGGGTGCTGTGTGTGATAGTGCTGGTAGTGTGCTGTGTGTGTGTGTGTGTCCAAGGGTGCTGTGTGTGTGAGGGTGCTGTTAGTGTGCTGTGTGTGTGTGTGTGAGAGAGGGTGCTGTTAGTGTGCTTTGTTTGTGAGGGTGTTGTTAGTGTGCTGTGTGTGTGTGTGTGTGTGAGGGTGCTGTTAGTGTGCTGTGTGTGTGAGGGTGCTGTGTGTGTGAGGGTGCTGTTAGTGTGCTGTGTGTGTGAGGGTGCTGTGTGTGTGGAGTGATTGTGTGTGTGTGTGGGGGGGGCAGATTAGGAAATAGCCCCCCTCCCTTCTTACCTTTTACCTGGGAGGGGGAATCCTTAGTGGTCCCAGTGGTGAGTGAACTCTAGCCTGCAGGGCTAGAGTTCACTCTCGCGAGATCTAAACGTTGCCGCAACAACGCTCAGATCTCACGAGAGGAACCCGGCGGAGCTGCTGGCTAGAGCTCCCCAGGTCCTCTCCTGCCTCCCTCCCTGCCTGTGGGCCGATGAGGGAGATCTTTGATCTCCCTCACCGGCCCGTGGAGGCACACAGCAGGGCCGGCGCTCGGCCGCAGGGTTTAGGGCACACCCCGTGCGCACACCTATGTTAGGTATATTCAATAGAGTACTCCAGGACTGCTTACTTTTGTATCAGTTCAATTAATTCACTAATCTGTTCACATTTCAATAAAAACTGCAAAATTGTATTGTTCTAAAAATAAGTAGTATCTGTGTGTGTATATGCATATGTATGTTTATTAATATAGAATAATATTGCATACTGAAAACAAAGCTATTTAACATCATCAATGTTCACACTGTATGATCTTGCCTTATTCATGAGTTGGCAATAAAAGGGCAGCAAGACACAGCAGTGGGTGTATGGGCAATTATATACTGCAGTTATGAAAAGGAGTTTTATCTATGAGATACCTATACAATGTGAAAGACCACTGGAGTTATGTTTTTTTAATAGATAACCCTAAGATTAGCAAATGGACAATCAGCACCAGAAACACAGCAGGACGGTGGTCTTGCTCTGATGAGTTTAGGAATTTGCCAATATTAGAAAATGGAATTTTGAATGACACAGTCTTGTATATCACGTCTGCAAGTTTGCAACATTACATTTAACTTCAGGCTTCAGATCTTTAAATAACACTGACAGAAACAAAACACATGGTTTTAGATGGGCAAATTTACATCCTCTACATCTCCCATGATGCTGTTGGACTACATCTCCCATGATGCTTTGCCAGTATTATGGCTGAGAGCATCATGGGAAAGGGTCACTGCTCCATCAACAGGACCGGCGCCACCTGTAAGGCGACCTAGGCAGTCGCCTAGGGCGCACCTTAGCAGGGGGCGCCGGATCCCTGTGCCCAGAGTCCCCGCTGTGGCTCCTCATGCTGCGCCAGGCGGCGCAGCACTGCTGTATGGAGGGCGGGCTGGGTTTGCGTGACCGGCAGGAGGGAGGCGCAGAGCGCTCCTTCCTGCCGGTCTCTCAATGTAGCGTGGCCGGGTGGCGCGGAACGTGGCACAGGAACCTCTGTTTCCTGTACCCGGCCGCCGGCGGAATGACAGGAAGTGCTCACTCAGTGTGCACTTCCCTTCAGTCCGCCGGCGGCCGGGTACAGGAAACAGAAGTTCCTGTCCCGTGTTCCGCGCCGCCCGGCCACGGTACATAGGCAGGAAGGAAGAGGAGGGTAAGGACCATTAGGGGAGGGGGGGGGGGAGCAAGGACCATTAGGGGAGGGGGGAGAGCAAGGACCATTAGGGGAGGAGAGGGGGGGGGGCAAGGACCATTAGGGGAGGGGTAAGGACCGTTAGGGGAGGGGAGGTGAGGTAAGGACCACTAGGAGAGGGGGGAGTAAGGACCACTAGGGGAGGGGGGGAGTAAGAACCACTAGGGGAGGGGGGGAGTAAGGACCACTAGGGGAGGGGGGGAGTAAGGACCACTAGGGGAGGGGGGGAGTAAGGACCACTAGGGGAGGGAGGGGAATAAGGACCACTAGGGGAGGGGGGGAGTAAGGACCACTAGGGGAGTGGGGAGTAAGGACCACTAGGGGAGGGGAGGGGGAGTAGACCACTAGGGGAGGGGGGGAGTAAGGACCACTAGGGGAGGGGGGGAGTAAGGACCACTGGGGTAGGTGGGTGGGAGTAAGAACCACTAAGGGGTTTGGGAGAGGGAGGACCACTAAGGGGGGAAGGACCACCAAAGGGGGTAAGGAGGGAGGACCACTGAGGAGAGGGGAGGAGGGTAAGGACCACTAAGGGGGGAGGGAGGGTAATGACCACTGGGGGGGGGGAGATTACCACTAAGGGGTGGGGGAGGAGGGGAAGGTTTACTAAGGGGTTTGGGAGAGGGAGGACCACTAAGGGGAGGGATGGAGGACCACTAAGGTGGACCACCAAGGGGGGACTGCAGAGGGACAGGGGGCCAAGGGAGAGCACTAAGGGACAGAAGGGGAGAACACGGAGGGACAGGAGGGGACATCAGTAATTGACAGGAGGGGAGAGCACTATGAAAATGTTTTAAAAAAATAAAGAGATGCTCCCCTCTCAGTCCTATCCTTCCCCTCAAACCCCCCTCTTTTACACTACACACAAACACACATAAACATACAATGCATTCCTACTCACACACAGACACACCCGAAACACACAATGCATCCCTTACGTTCACACAAACACTCATTCTCTAACACACAGAAACAAAATGCATCTCTTACACAATCAATGCACCCCTTACATACACACTGCATTCAATTACATACACAGAAACACACCCCTTACACACACACACTCACACACAGAAACATACAATGCATTCCTTACACGCAAACACACACTGCATCCCCTATAAACACACTACATCCCTTACACAAATTGGTATCCCTATACCCTACATTCTATAAGAACACACACACATTGCATCCTCTACAATAACACATAAAACATCTCCTACACACATACACTCCACTTCCTGTGAGAGAACTCATGGGTGGGCCATGTAGGTATTTATGGGTGGGCATTGTAGGCATACTCACGGTCAAGCCCTGGGGGCCCAGACCTTGAGCTGTGTAAGGGGCCCTAAAAATTGAGCTGCTTCCTGTTCGTTAATTGTTGTGAGCACTGTTAAAAACAGTCTCCAGAGAGCCACTTCTACACCAGGCCTGTGGAGCCAGACTGAGCCCATCATTAGCCTCTTGTCCTCATCTGGTGGTAAGTAGGCAATCCAATACATTATTAGTGGCACTAATCTCACATTAAATGGATACTATAGTCACCAGAAGCACTACAGCATAATGTAGTGGTTCTGGTGTCTATAGCCTGTGCCTGTAGGCTTTTTAATGTTCATGTTTTTTAATTTTCAGATAAAAGACACTTTGTGAAGACTGGCGTTGGCCCATATGGCAGTGCATATTGGAGGGGGGATGGGGGGGGCGGCAAAAATAATAATAAAAGGTATGCACTATGTAATTGTTCTGCTTACATTTTATATACCTTGTATACTTTTCATTTTTCGTTTTCTTATCTTCTGCATTGTGAACAATCAGCTAGAACTGTTGTCAGTATATGCTGAACAATCACGGGCACAGAGCAACAACACGGTTTTCTGCAACCTGTCTAAGATGTCAGTGCTGAGTACAAGGTTTGACTGACCTATTGGGAGATCTACTGATGGGTCCCTGTAATTTTGGACAGTTTGACTTTCAGACATTTTTTTTTAATTAATGCTTTATTGTCATTAGTGTGAAATACATCTATGCATTTGGATTCCTCAAGCCCCCCATGCGTCTCATTCCCCCCAGCCCCTCCATTCATGTGTTTCATTCCCTCCACATGTGTCTCATTCCCACAGTCCCCCCATGTGTCTGATTACCACAGTCCCCCCATGTCTCTCAATCCTTTAGTTCCCCACGTGTCTCATTCCCCCAGGATCCCATGTTTCACATTCCCCCGGCCCTCTATGTGTCTCAGTCCTTTAGCCCCCCCCCCCATGTGTCTCATTCACCCAGGACCCCATGTGTCTCATTCCCCCAGCAACATATGTGTCTCAGTCCCCCAGCCCCTCATGTGTCTCATTCTTCTAGCCTCCCATGTGTCTCATTCCCCCAGCTGCCCATGTGTCTCATCCCCCTCGCCCTCACAATGTGCCTCATTCCCCCAGTCCTCCCCATGGGTCTCATTCCCCAAGCCTGACATTCGTCTCAGTCTTCCAGTCCCCCCCACAGGGGTCTCATTTCCTCAGGACCCCATGTGTCTCATTCCCCCAGCTCTCCCATGTGTCTCAGTCCCCCAGCCTCCCCATGTGCCTGATTCCCCCAGCCCCCATGTGTCTGATTCCCCCAGCCCCCGTGTGTCAGATTCCCTCAGCACCATGTGTCTCAGTCCCCCAGCCCCCATGTGTCTGATTCCCCCAGCCTCCCATGTGTCTGATTCCCCCAGATCTCCCATGTGTCTCAGTCCCCCAGATCTCCCATGTGTCTCAGTCCCCCAGGCCCCCATGTGTCTGATTCCCCCAGCCCCCCATGTGTCTGATTCCCCCAGCCCCCCATGTGTCTGATTCCCCCAGCCCCCAATGTGTCTCAGGCCCCCATGTGTCTCAGCCCCCCAACCTCCCCATGTGTCAGATTCCCCCAGCCCCCCATGTGTCTGATTCCCCCAGCCCCCCATGTGTCAGATTCCCTCAGAACCATGTGTCTCAGTCCCCCATCCCTCCCATGTGTCTCAGTCCTCCAGCCCCCCATGTGTCTGATTCCCCCAGTCCCCCCCATGTGTTTCATTCCACCATCCCCCATATGTCTTATTTCCTCCCCCACTTATGTGTCTTATACCCTCTTTCCCGCCAACTTACCTCCCTACTAAGTTGTATCTTAATTGCAGAGTTGCGCTCTAAGTGATGCTATATTGGTCCTTGGAAAATACCCTATATATTTGACAAATCTGTTAGTCTTACTTCCTCTCCCACCTATGTGTCTTACCCCTATCCCCCTATGCCAGTTTACCTCCACTGTGTAGCGGGGCCAAACCACGGTAGAGTGTTGCCTTATGGTAGTGCCGGCCCTGTAAAGTCTAGCAAGCCGCATATTATCTCTAAAGAGCTACACACGGCTCATGAGCCGCAGTTTGGCCATGTCTGTTATATACTCCTGGCATCTAGCAGTCAGCATAGATAAAACATACAGACAAGAAAAGAAACAATGTTTCTATTTTCACAATGTCTGCCCTGGCTTTGTCTTGTGTGGATTTAATAGTGATACCATTTGCTAAATATTTAATATAAATTAAAAAGAGGAACAGAACCTAACATGAAAAAAAACCAACACATTAACAAGCATAAATTGGCATTTTTTTTTTTTTTTTTTTTTTTTTTATGTAATTTCTTTTTATTAGGTTTTACATATATAATGAACAGTTTCACATTTCGGTATTAGTATATATAATAAAGGTGTAGCAGTGTACAATCAAGATTCTTAGCTGTGAGAATAGTACAAAAAGTTTTGCAATGTAACATACTGGTGATGTGTTACAGTTTCCTACAGTTGTCAATGAACGTACAGAATAGAACTGTCATCAACATAACAAGGCATTTCCAATCGACATGTGTATATGTGTGATTTCTGGGGGGGGGGGGGGGGGGGGGGGGGGGGAGCGCAGTTAAGTTATTCTTGATCAATCGGAACCCAGGAATGAGCCATTTTTCACTACTGGCTGTATTCTGTGATTGGATTACTTTACCTTAAGTTTAGTGTAATTAACTGGGGTTCCTTAGATAGGAGTTCCATGGGTCCCAAATTGTGTAGTAGGTTAGGTATTTGTCTAGTGCTGACAATCTCAATTCCTCCATTTTATGAATGTGTTCAATTTTTTGAAACCACTCCCGTCTCGAGGGTCTTACATCAGTTTTCCATAGCCCTGCTATTACCAGTTTGGCCGCGGTTAAAAGGTAGAGTATTATTGAGTTTTTAAATTGTTTCAAGGATAGTGGGGTGTGGAAGAAAAGGAGTGCCTCTGGAGTGAGTGGTAGTGGGGTTTTGCTTACTAGATCTGTGATTCTTTGTACTTCTTTCCAGAATCCCTTTATTCTGCTACAATCCCACCATAAGTGGCGGTACGTGCCTAGTGCCTTCATACATCTCCAACAGGTTGTTGGTGCGTTGGCATCGTATTTGTTGACGTCTATTGGGGTGGTGTACCACTGGGATAGAAATTTATAATTAATTTCTTGGATTGTTACGCTGGGGTGGGCTTTTAACATTTTCATAAAGATCCCCCTCCAAGTCTTTTCCTCCACTGGGGAGGGAAACCATGAGTTGTTTCTGATTGTGTACCAAGGGAGTGCGCCATTTGTGTTATCTTGTAGTAGCTTGTAACATATGGAAATAGTTTTAGTTTTTGGCGGGCGTGTGAACAGTTTCTCAAATCTAGAGGTCTCTCTGGGTTGCCAGTGTAACAAGCCTTCCTTGGATAGGAAGTGAGTGAGTTGGTGGTATTGGAACGTTTGTGACAGCGTAGGCTTGTGTACTCCAGTAATGTCAGTTAGTGATAGGAGTCCTTCTGGTGTGATTATATCTTTTAACATAACTTCCCTGTTTGCTGGTCTGAGTTGGAGTTTATTTAATAGAGTGTTATTCTTGCCTGGGGGGAATCTATGATTGTGGGATATTGGGAAGAGGGGAGAAGGTGTCGGGACAAAGTCTTCGTTCGTGCAAATGTTTTTCCAGACTTGAAGGGTGGTTGAAATGGTTGGTAGGTCTTTTGTTGGGGTCTCTTTGTCTATGGGTAGAGACCATGGGAGTGATCGTAATGGAGTTTGCACTTGTGCTTGTTCAATGTGCACCCAGGCCTTCCTAGATTTCCCCTCTCGTGACCACTCCAAAATCCTTCCCAGGTGTATTGCTTTGTGGTATCTGTGTATACTGGGGCATCCCAGCCCACCTCCTTCTTTAGGTTTGGTCAGTAGGTTGAAGGCAATTCTCGGCCGTTTGTGGGCCCATATGAATTTGGTGAGCATCGATTGTATATTTCTGAAGAATATCCCTGGGATGTGTATAGGGATGGTGTTCAGGAGGTAAAGGATGCGTGGGAGGACATTCATCGATATAATGCTAATCCTGCCCATCCATCTGAAATGTGGTTTGTCCCATCTATGTAAATCTTTTTGGATTGCTGTTAATAGGTCTGGGAAATTCGTTTTATATAGGGTTTTATGCGTATTGGTGACTTTGATCCCTAGGTATCTGATAGAGTGGTTGGCCCATTGGAAGGGGAATTTTTGTTTTAGTTTCTTTGTTTGATCTAGAGGTGTGTTGATATTGAGGATTTCGCACTTGTCTGTGTTGATTTTGAAATTAGAGTGTGTACTGTAGTCTTCTATAACTTGGATTAATTTGGGTAGGCTGCTGACGGGGTGTTCAATGGTGAAGAGTAGGTCATCTGCAAACGCAGATACTTTATATTCAGTTTGTTGAACTGTGATGCCTTTAATGTCGGGGTGGTTTCTTACCGCTTGTAGGAGAGGTTCTAATGTCAGGATGAATAGTAATGGGGATAATGGGCATCCCTGACGAGTGCCATTGCTTATCGTGAATGGTCTGGAAAGTTGTCCATTCACCTTTAGTCTGGCTGTTGGAACGGAATAGATTGCCTTAATCCATTTTATCCATCTTTGTCCGAAGCCCAGCATTTCTAGAGTATTGAACATGAAGGACCAATCAACTCTATCAAATGCTTTTTCAGCATCAATTGCTAGGAGCAGTGTTGGGTTTTTGGTGTATTTCGTGTTATGTATTAAGTTTATGATTTTCGATGTATTATCTTTTGCTTCTCTAGTTGGGACGAAGCCTGCTTGGTCTGGGTGGATGAGGTTTTGTAGGAATGGTTTGAGTCTAGTCGCTAGCATTTTGGTGAATATTTTTATGTCCACATTGATTAGGGAAATTGGTCTATAGCTGGTGCATTTCTCACTGTCTTTCCCTGGTTTGGGTATGAGGGTTATTGTCGCTTCTAAGGCCTGTCTTGGAATATGTTCTTTTTGTGGGATGGAGTTAATTGCTTCTAATAGGTGTGGGGTTAGGTCCGTTTGGAACAGTTTATAATAAGAGGCTGAGAACCCATCTGGGCCTGGGCTTTTATTATGTGGGGTCTGTTTTATAGCTATGTTAATTTCGTCTATGGTGAACGGTTCTTCTAAGGACCTCGTGGCAGCTGTTGGGAGGATAGTATCGAATTTGGTTTCTAGGTATGATTTGATCTCTTCTGTATTACCTTCCTTGTCTTTTAGGTTATATAGAGATGTATAATAGCTATGGAAAGTGTCAGCTATGTCTTCTGTAGTGTGTGCGTAGGTCTCATCTGGGCGTTTGACTTTAGGGATGTATGTGAGCATTTGTTTTTGTTTTAAGGCTTGTGCTAGAAATTTACCACTTCTGTCTCCTTGAGCGTAGTGGAGCTGTTTTGTCCACAGAATCGCTTTTTTCGCTTTGTCTTGGAGGAGTGATTTTAGGTCGGCTCTAAGGGCTAGAAGTTTGCAATAGGCTTTGTCTGTCATATATAGTTTGTGTTCTTCCTCTAGTTGTGAGATTTCTTTATGTAGGTCATTGATTTTTTGGTTTTTTTCCCTTTTGAGTTGGGCTCCCCACTTGATCAGTTCCCCTCTGATTACTGCTTTGTGGGCTTCCCATTGTGTGAAAGCGGAGGTGTCTGGGGTTTTATTTTCGTGGAAGTATTGTTTTATCGATTTTTCTATTGAGTCCTTCACTTTTGGTGCCTGTAATAGAAAGGGGTTTAATTTCCATGTTCCTTTAGGGCGTGGGAGTGAGGGGATGGATATAGTAAGGTATATTGGCGAGTGGTCAGACCATGTCATTGGGCCTATCGAAGTGTCTGATATCAGCCCTAAGTCTCTGTGTTCTATGAGGAAGAAGTCTATTCTGGAGTATGATTTGTTTGGGATGGAATAGTGAGTAAAATCTTTTGTTGTCGGGTGGAATATTCTCCAGCAGTCTGATAGTTGGTGGGTTTTGATGATGTGTTGCATTTGGACTCTGGTGGCGTTTAGGTGGGTGCTATGTGTTGAGGTGCTGTCTCTAGAGGCATCTAGTGATACATTAAAATCCCCTCCTATTATGAGAATGCCATTAGTATTTTGCTTTATTTTTGCCATTATCTTCCTCATTGCCCCGCATTGATGTTTATTGGGTAAGTAGATCGCTACTAGGGTAATTGGTTCTGACCCCACTGTGCCCTGCAGGATAATGAATCTGCCTGATTCGTCTGTGAGATGTGTCGAGTACGTGAATGGGACTTGTTTCCCAATTAAAATTGCTACTCCTCGTGACTTGCTTTGGTTATAGTTGTTGTAATATACATGAGGGAATTGATGATGTTTGAGTTTTGGGGCTTCTGCACCTTTCAGATGTGTTTCTTCTAAGAATACTATGTCTGCTTTGTTTTTTGCTAAGTCCGTTAGGACCATCTTCCTTTTCTCTGGTGTGTTCAGCCCCCTTACATTAATGGAGCATATTTTCAGTGAGCCCATTGCGGAGTGTAGTATTGATATTTTATCTGTTTGATAGGTGGGATGACTTTTTGGGAGTTTAGTACTATTTAAGTACGTTGGGTGTGATCGGGAGGTGAATTAATTGGTTGTGGATGCTTGTGTGTGAATGTAACACTGCTAGTATACAGGCATACAAATCAAGTAAATAAACAAACAATTAAACAGTATAACATTAACTATTTACAGGTATCTTGCGATAAAGTTGTAGGTAAAGAGTATCACGAAGGGGGGGGTTCTGGACGAACTTTGGACCCTTCGTGTGGGTATAGAAATCTCCCTTTCGGTAGGTTGCGTGCAGTTGAGAGAAATTACTATGGGTAGATTTCTAAATAGGAGTCGGTACTTTCCTCTGGGTTCGTCTAGCGCTAGGGGCTAGCCCAGATGCCGTTTAAGTTTGCGGTTGAGTAATGAGGTAGGTGTTTGTACCGCTCTTGGCCGTTAAGGCCGTGGGTTGTGTCCTAAGTGAACTGGAGCACTATATTACTGTGTACAGTGCTTCTATTTCTTTGCCTCCGTATCTGAGTAAACTCTCCGGTAGGCGGCCATTTGACGCTTGTCGTCTTTTACTGGCTATGTGTGTAGTATGGGTGGGCATCTTAAAGAAGTATGTCTGTGGCAAGTACTAAAAATAGTATGGTGTTTTGAACCTTCTGTTTGATAGCATTCAACATTTCTTTAACGTAATAACATCATGTCTATTGTATGCTTTTTAGTCTATGTACTCGTTAGTTATCAGATATTAATTTGATCATAATGTCGTTACATATACAATCATGTGTAGCAGGTAAGCGTAGATATTATATACATTGATTTATCACAATACTATTCGGCATTTACAGAGTATAGTTACCCTTCCCTTATTTGGTGATTAGGCGAGTGAGTTAGTTCAATATTGCTTTAGTCAGTGGTATGTCTCTTTAAGCGTTAGAGGTTTTGTCTCCTTCGCTTCTTGGAGTTGTTTCAGTTTATTTTCCTAGGAGTCATTGGATTTTTCCTTGATCTTAAGAAAGGTGAGGCTGGCGGGGTCTTCCATGACGTTCTCTTTCGCGTGTCCATCGTTTGTCCCATCTGTCTCGTGGTTTGTGGTTTGGTCTTTTCAGGTTCTGAGATGTCGTACCAGTCCGGTATCTCCATGTTAGGAATGCCTAGGCGTTGGGTGAAAGCTTCTACTTCATCTGCTGAAGTTAAGGTGGCTTGTATTCCTTGGTGGGAGGCCGTGAGGGCGAAGGGGAATCCCCATCTATATTTTATATTGGCTTGTTGCAGGGCTAATGTTAGTGGTCTTAGCGCCCGTCTGCCCCTCAGGGTCAGCCATGCCAGGTCAGGGAGGATTAGTATTTTCGCGTTGTTAAACAGTATGTCAGAAGAATCTCTGGCGTTTCTCATAATGTCCTCTTTTTCAGTATAATAGTGAACTCTGCATATAATGTCTCTGGGGGAGTCTTGTGGTAGGCCTTTGGGTCTTAAAGCCCTGTGTGCTCTATCTAATAGAATTGGGGTGTCTTCTGGCCTCTGTAGGATCTTGTTAAACAAAGATTGTAGGGTATTATGGAGATTTTCAGGGTTTCCCTGTGATTCTGGGATCCCTCTTATCCTAATGTTGTTTCGTCTGCCTCTATTGTCGAGGTCTTCAGTGTTTCTCATAATGTAGTGGGTTCTGTTGTCTCTGTTTTTTTGTTGATGTTCTAGGGTGAGGAGTCTGTCTAAAATTTGGTCTCTGTCCTCTTCCAGGTCCCCCACCCTCGCGTTTACTTGCCTGATGTCTGCAGAAATGGCGGAGACTTGGTCTTGTACTGAGGATTCTAGCTTCGCTATCATGTTAGCCAGCTCGTCCCTGGAAGGTAAATGTGCAAGGGTTTCCCTTATGTTTGCTAGCCCATCTGCAATGCTGGTAGTTGGGGAGATCTCTTCTCCTGTCGTGCTGGGGTCGAGCGTTTTGCGCGGGCAAGATGGCGTCGCCATGTTGTCAGTTAGGCCTCCTCCGAGCGCTTTCACTGTATCTCGGAAATATTTATCGAGACCGTTCGAGTTTCTTGGCGTGCCTGATTCTTGGGTGTATGAGAGCTGAGTCTGTTTCCTTTTGTTGCCCATTAAGTAGGTATTGTCTGTTGTTTATGCCAGTTTTACTGCCGCCGGCCGGGAGCTCTCAGTATTTGCGACCGCTCACATCGGATGTCAGGCCACGCCCCCGGCATTTTTTTTATGTTTTATTCACCATTGAGATTTTGTTAAAGGGATCCTATAGTGCCAGGAAAACAAAGCCGTTTTCTCTGAAACTGCAATGTTTTACGTTGCAGCACTAAGTGCAAAAGAGAAACAGCACCCAGACCACTTCAATGAGCTAAAGTGGTCTGGGTGCCTACAGTGTCCCATAAACAAATGTGTAGAATGCCAGGGTCTCATCTGTGAGTACTAGAAGACAAAATAATCTATACCGAACCACTCTACCCAATATAGTGTTTGTAACTGTAACTATTTTTTTCTGTTTGTCCTCTTAAAAATGTCATACAGTGGAGATGCATATAAACCCACAACAATTATCTTAGTTTGCCAAAAAGATAGGCTTTCACAGACAATTGTTTTCATTTTTTATTACAGCTTTATATCTATGACAATTGTTGGAGTTTTTGTGGGCTCTTGACAATGGCAAGTATCGCTTCATCATGTTTTGTAGATGTGTATTAACTATTGACATCAAAGGATATCAAAGTAGAAAATCCTGTCAATCCAACAGTGTCCTATTTAGGAAGAACATACATTGCGTTTGACAAAAGCAATAACAACTATGCCAAATAGTATAGCCAGAGGATTCAGTGGTGAGTAAGTGCTTTCAGCTATTGGTTTACCCGAATGCCTGTAAGGATCATAAGTAGTATGTATAGCACAGGAATGTTGAGGTCATTATAAATATTTGGAGATAACTCCAGTTCTCCATTACATTCTCTGATAGTGATTTCAGTATTTACTTGGCTATGATATCCATTGGGTCTTGGCTGCATTCCCCCCCCCCCCCCCCTCCCATTGGAAAGTATTTGGAGACTAACGCAAACTTTCTATGGGGAAAGTTCAGCGCCTCCATGCAGAGCGTTGTGCAACACTGACCCTGGATGCACCTCTAGTGACCATCTAAATGACGGCCACTAGAGGAGTCCTTAGGCAGTAATGTAAACACTACCTTTTCTCTGAAAAGACAATGTTTACATGAAAATGCCTGCAGGGGCATACTATACACACCAGAACACATACAGTAAGCTGTAGTTGTTCTGGTGACTTTAGTGTCCTTTGAAACTGAATGCTGTTTAGCTACAAACCAACAACAGAAATAGAAAAAAAAGTCCAATATCTTCACAAAAAAAGGACTCATAAAGTATTAAACGGAACGGACATTTGGGCCCCATATAACTGTTTGTATTTTAACATTAATCAAGAAATGGAATCGATACACAAAGAACCAGAAATAGTTCCGCCTGCCAGAGGTTGGTCGATGGAATATTTTCATTTCCTTTTTAGTATGTTTTTTCTCTTCTAACTACTCTCCTGTCTCTTTATGTTTTCATCCTGATCTAAATTTTTTCAGTTTATCGACTTTGTCTTGATATTTTCCTGTCTTTTATCATTCAGTCTCCATGTTTGTCTCTAGCATTACTGATCTGACAACATTGTCCAATATCTATACATTTTAGAATCCTTTTAGTACGAGCTTTATTTCTTGCTGTAACTCTAAATCGCATCACATTGTGTTCATGAACATACCCTGCAGGTCAGTATGTGATAGGTAAGTACACTTGCTAGATGAGGACCAAATTATCATAATGCAAAAATGGAAAGTTAAATGGTTTAATGGGCCCTAGATTTTTACAAATTTAAAGCTGCTTTGCTGCACTAAGACATTCTAGTAAAGGTATGAGGAATAAAAATAAATCTAATTGTCCATCCTATATTTCAGTGGTTTCTAAACCAGTCCTCAAGGCACGCCTAACAGTCCAGGTTTAGGAATTACCCAGTTTTGTCAAGGTGTTTTTTTTGTTTTTTTTTCTTAAAACATCTAGGCTTAGACACAACTGAGTAATCCCTAAATCCTGGACTGTTAAGTCTTCTTTGAGGACTAGTTTGAAAAGCTATGCTATATAGCATCATTTTTAACCCCTTGGGAAACATTTGTCATCACCATCTAGTTGTGTATCTTAAGAAGGATATTGATACCTTAGAGAGAGTTCAGAGAAGGGCTACTAAACTGGTTCATGGATTGCAGGATAAAACTTACCAGGAAAGGTTAAAGGATCTTAACATGTATAGCTTGGAGGAAAGACGAGACAGGGGGGATATGATAGAAACATTTAAATACATAAAGGGAATCAACACAGTAAAGGAGGAGACTATATTTAAAAGAAGAAAAACTACCACAACAAGAGGGACAAAGGTTTAAAAATAATATCAGGAAGTCAGGGCCGCCATCATGGGGTGACAACCATAACGGTTGTCACGGGCCCGGCGGCCCTGGGGGGACCGGCCGCCCGGGCCCCACGTGTGGGGCCCATCGGGTGGCCCACACACTTAGGGCCACCCGATGGGCCCCCTCCTTCAGGGGCCCGGTCAGCGCTGTGGCCATGGTATAGCGCGACCGGGCCCCTTTAAAAAAACAAAACAAAAAAAAAAACGGCTGCAAGTGCTGCTGGGAGGAAGCTGCGAGGGGGAGCGCGCGCAAGTGAAGAGGGAGCCATGCCGACTACTCCCATCATCCCCAGCCACCCTCCTGCAAAGAAAAGGTAAGAGACAGGAGGGTGGCTGGAAAATGAGCACTGTGTGTGTGTGTCTGTATGTATGTATGTATGTCTGTCTGTCTGTGTATGTCTGTGTATGTATGTCTGTCTGTGTATGTCTCTCTGTGTATGTATGTATGCATGTATGTGTATGTGTATGTCTATGTATGTGTCTGTCTGTATGTCTGTGTATGTATGTCTATGTATGTCTGTATACATGTATGTCTATGTATGTATGTGTCTGTGTGTCTGTATGTCTGTCTGTGTATGTCTGTATGCATGTATGTCTATGTATGTATGTCTATCTATGTATGTCTATGTATGAATGTATGCATGTATGTCTGTCTGTCTGTATGTATGTCTGTATGCATGCATGTATGTCTGTCTGTATGTATGTGTATGTCTGTATGCCTGTCTGTATGTATGTATGTATGTCCGTATGTATGTATGTATGTCTATGTCTGTCTGTCTGACTGCATGCATGTATGTCTATGCATGTATGTCTATGTATGTCTGTCTGTCTGCATGCATGTATGTCTATGCATGTATGTCTATGTATGTCTGTCTGTCTGTGTGTATGTATGTATGTATGTATGCATGTATGTATGTCTATGTATGTATGTATATATGTATGTCATTATATATGTATGTCTGTATGTCAGTATGAATGTATGTCTGCATATCATTATGAACGTATGTCTGTGTGTATGTGTGTATGGATGTCTGTATGCATGTATGTCTGTCAGTAGGTCTGTATATATGCATGTATGTCAGTCTGTATTCCATTATGAATGTATGTGTGTATGGATGTCAGTGTCTGTACAGGGAGTGCAGAATTATTAGGCAAATGAGTATTTTGACCACATCATCCTCTTTATGCATGTTGTCTTACTCCAAGCTGTATAGGCTCGAAAGCCTACTACCAATTAAGCATATTAGGTGATGTGCATCTCTGTAATGAGAAGGGGTGTGGTCTAATGACATCAACACCCTATATCAGGTGTGCATAATTATTAGGCAACTTCCTTTCCTTTGGCAAAATGGGTCAAAAGAAGGACTTGACAGAATCAGAAAAGTCAAAAATAGTGAGATATCTTGCAGAGGGGTGCAGCACTCTTAAAATTGCAAAGCTTCTGAAGCGTGATCATCGAACAATCAAGCGTTTCATTCAAAATAGTCAACAGGGTCGCAAGAAGCGTGTGGAGAAACCAAGGCGCAAAATAACTGCCCATGAACTGAGAAAAGTCAAGCGTGCAGCTGCCAAGATGCCACTTGCCACTAGTTTGGCCATATTTCAGAGCTGCAACATCACTGGAGTGCCCAAAAGCACAAGGTGTGCAATACTCAGAGACATGGCCAAGGTAAGAAAGGCTGAAAGACGACCACCACTGAACAAGACACACAAGCTGAAACGTCAAGACTGGGCCAAGAAATATCTCAAGACTGATTTTTCTAAGGTTTTATGGACTGATGAAATGAGAGTGAGTCTTGATGGGCCAGATGGATGGATTGGTAAAGGGCAGAGAGCTCCAGTCCGACTCAGACGCCAGCAAGGTGGAGGTGGAGTACTGGTTTGGGCTGGTATCATCAAAGATGAGCTTGTGGGGCCTTTTTGGGTTGAGGATGGAGTCAAGCTCAACTCCCAGTCCTACTGCCAGTTTCTGGAAGACACCTTCTTCAAGCAGTGGTACAGGAAGAAGTCTGCATCCTTCAAGAAAAACATGATTTTCATGCAGGACAATGCTCCATCACACGCGTCCAAGTACTCCACAGCGTGGCTGGCAAGAAAGGGTATAAAAGAAGAAAATCTAATGACATGGCCTCCTTGTTCACCTGATCTGAACCCCATTGAGAACCTGTGGTCCATCATCAAATGTGAGATTTACAAGGAGGGAAAACAGTACACCTCTCTGAACAGTGTCTGGGAGGCTGTGGTTGCTGCTGTACGCAATGTTGATGGTGAACAGATCAAAACACTGACAGAATCCATGGGTGGCAGGCTTTTGAGTGTCCTTGCAAAGAAAGGTGGCTATATTGGTCACTGATTTGTTTTTGTTATGTTTTTGAATGTCAGAAATTTATATTTGTGAATGTTGAGATGTTATATTGGTTTCACTGGTAAAAATAAATAATTGAAATGGGTATATATTTGTTTTTTGTTAAGTTGCCTAATAATTATGCACAGTAATAGTCACCTGCACACACAGATATCCCCCTAAAATAGCTATAACTAAAAACAAACTAAAAACTACTTCCAAAAATATTCAGCTTTGATATTAATGAGTTTTTTGGGTTCATTGAGAACATGGTTGTTGTTCAATAATAAAATTAATCCTCAAAAATACAACTTGCCTAATAATTCTGCACTGCCTGTATGTATGAATGTGTGTATGTATGTGTGTGTGTGTGTGTGTGTGTGTATGTATGTATGTATGTATGTCGGTGTCTGTATGTATGTATGTATGTGTCTTTATGTCCTCATGCATGTGTGTCTGTATGTGTGTTAGTATGTGTCTGTCTTTTACTATGTATGCCTGTGTGTATGTCTCAGTATGTGTGTGTCAGTATGTGTGTGTCAGTATGTATGCCTGTATGTATGCGTGTATGTCTGTTTCAGTATGTGTGTCTGTTAGTATGTATCTGTGTCCTTTTGTATCAGTGTGTGTGTTTGTGTCTGTGTGTGTATTCCTGTGGGCGGTATTTGGAGGCGGACCCAGTGGGCGGTATTTGGAGGCGGGCCCCTGGGGGCCCAGACCCTGAGCTGAGTTAGGGGCCCCAAAATTTCTGGTGGCGGCCCTGCAGGAAGTATTACTTTACTGAGAGGGTAGTGGATGCATGGAATAGCCTTCTAGCTGAAGTGGTAGAGGTTAACACAGTAAAGGAGTTTAAGCATGCGTGGGATAGGCATAAGGCTATCCTAACTATAAGATAAGGCCAGGGACTAATGAAAGTATTTAGAAAATTGGGCAGACTAGATGGGCCGAATGGTTCTTATCTGCCGTCACATTCTATGTTTCTATGTTTCTATGTATACGTGGGTCCCCACCCTGGAGTTATAGGACCACTAAAGACACCCAGCCAACTTCATCTCAGTAGAGCAGCCTGGGTGTAGTGGTCCCTGTAGGTTTAACCTACCAATATAAAACATAGCATTTTGGAGAAATAGCAATGTTTACATAGCAGAGTGAAACACACCTCCACTAGAGTCACTAACTGCTGTAGCAACTGAATATAACTCGGTCATGTGACTGCAGCCCTCAAAGGAAAGCATTGATTGCTGCTCATGCACATTAGGTAAGCAGCGCCATAGTAAGTAAAAAGGCTTTTTTAATGATTTCATGGCAAACTGGGACAGTTCTGTCTATAAGGACAAGAAACACTAAAATAATACAGGTTTGTGTTCCTCATGCTTTAGTGTAGACATGTGCAATTCGTTTCGTTCCGAAGTGCCGAATTTCGAAATGCTGAACCGCTGAACCGAACCAAATTGCCGAAGTGCCAAATTTCGGAATGATGAACCGAATTGCCGAACTTCGGAAGTGCCAAAGTGCTTCTGATTTCTGAAAAGTGGCAACAAAGGAGAGGGTTGGGGTTAGGGTTAGGGGTTGGGTTAGGGTTAG
The DNA here is from genome assembly GCF_036172605.1 of Pelobates fuscus. Classification (NCBI taxonomy): domain Eukaryota; kingdom Metazoa; phylum Chordata; class Amphibia; order Anura; family Pelobatidae; genus Pelobates; species Pelobates fuscus. The sequence continues at coordinate 73,650,076 of NC_086325.1, read as the reverse complement.
GGTAGAGGTAGGGTTAGGTTTAGGGGTAGGGTTAGTGATAGGGTTAAAGTTTAGTGGTAGGGTTTGTGGTTGGGGTAATGTTAGGGGTTGGGGTAGGGTACCCCTACCCTAACCCTGCCCCTAACCCTACCCGTAACCTAGCAGAAGTTCCCGAAGTGCTGAAGTCCCGAATTTTGGAATGCCAAGCCGAACCAAACCAAATTTTCCCCATGCACAACCCTACTTTAGTGTTCCTTTACGAAACCTGCGTTAGTGTAAACAAATGCCCTGCTCATGGTTTCTTCACATAGCTGAGCAGGATATTAAGTAGGGATGTGCATGCGGAAAATTTTCAGTTCGGTTCGGCATTCTGAAATTCGGGACTTCGGCACTTCGGCACTTTGACACTTCGGCACTTCAGGACTTTGGAATTTCAGGGGGGGTAGGGGGGAGGGAAGGCGCGGTGCCCTCCATGGGTGAAGATGGATAATTTTTTTGGCGCTCGGGGTTTTTTTTTTTCAAAGTGCGATGGTTATTATGGATTTTTATTTGCCCTTTTTTGGGGCTGAAAAAATAAGATTTTAGAAAAAAGAAGGCATCATATGGTAAGCTTTATGATTTTTTTTTACAGGTACCTAGTGATTGGTCCCCCCTCACTATTTTTAGGTGGAGGAGGGTAGGTAGGGGTTAATTTTGTTGGGAGGGAGGTGACTAGGGGTTTGGGGACCCCTAGTCATCCTGGGGGGGGTTACATTTTTATTTAGGGCCCCCACCCGCCACTCAGGGGTAGGGGCCAGGGGGGAGGACAATAGGTTGTCCCCTTTTATTGGTATTTAGGGCCCCCACCCACCGCTCAGAGGTGGGGGCCAAGGGGAGGACAATAGGTCCCCCCCCTATTCTAATTTAGGGCCTCCACCCACCGCTCAGGAGTGGGGGCAAGGGGGAGGACAATAGGTCCCAACCTTATTCTAATTTAGGGCCGCCACGCCGCTCAGGGGTGGGGGCCATGGGGGAGGACAATAGGTCCCCCCCTTTTCTAATTTAGGGCTCCCACCAACCACTCAGGGGTGGGGCTGGGTGGGGAGGAAAGTAGGTCCCCCCCAATATTCTAATTTAGGGCACCCAACCACCGCTCAGGAGTGGGGGCCGGGTAGGAGGACAATAGGTCCCCCCCTTTTCTAATTTAGGGCCCCCACCTGCCGATCAGGGGTGGGGGCTGGGGGTAGGGCAATAGGTCCCCCTTATTCTAATTTAGGTCCCCCACCCGCAACTCATGGGTGGGGGCCGGGGGGGAGGACAATAGGTCCCCCCCTTATTTTACTTTAGGGCCCCCACCCACCGTTCAGGGGTGGGGGCCGGGGGGGGCAATAGGTTCCCTCTTCAGGTTAGAAGGGGTGAGGGCTCGGGAGGGGGGACACAGGTTTTTTTTTTTTTTGTTTTACAGTGAGCAGCCACAGACTGCTCACTGTTTATTAGACATGCCCCTACACGCGGTTTAGCGAGTAGGGGCATAATTTACTAATACTAAGTAATCTTTTCATAGTATTAGTAAATTTGGCTGAAAGACCAGTCATTCAATTGACTGGCTAAGTTACTTACATCTTATATGAATGTGTGTTACTTGATTGTTGTAAGTGTTGCAAATGCTTACAGCTGAATCCTGGCTATGTTTGTATACTTTATATTTAAACTTGTATACAGTGTAACATTCTTCATTGTTCCACTGGGTAGGTATATTAGTACTTTGGCTACTGTACTTCGGCACTTTGGCAACTTCTGAACTTCGGGCACTTCGACACTTCGGAAATTCGGCAATTTCAGAACTTCGGCAATTCGGACATTCGGAAGTCTCTGAATGTCCGAATTGCCCGAAATTCGTCCAAATTGACATTCAGAACAAAACGAATTGCACATGTCTAATATTAAAAAGCAACACAATGTTTGCAGAAGATGAGTAGTAAGTACTACTGCTTTTAAATCTTCCTCTGTGCCACTTATTCACCATTTCTTTGAACTATTACATCAGCGTGATCTTACTACGTTTAGCTCCAAGCACTCGTTGGCCAGGGAAAACGGAGGCAAGCAACTGCAAGCGGCCATCTTAATGCACAAATAGGTAGGTGCCCTCCTTTCTCTTTTTATGTTTAAAAATTAACTGCAAAGTGCCACCATCCTCCTTTGCTATCTTAACCTCAAAGTACCAGTGCTTCCAACCTTCCTCGTATATTATTCAGATAAATAGACAATTGCACCCACTCTCCCTCCATTCTAACTTCCTACTCTCCCTCCATTATAACTTCCCACTCTCCCTCCATTATAACTTCCCCCTAACTAGGCTGTACACATTTGGTGATTCAGGTGCAATCAAATAGCTGTCATTCACAGTGGCCTCACACATCCCAGCAATATAGAGAAAAGAACAATTATCTTTGCAGTTGATGCTGCAGGAGGGTATCATCGAATAATTACTGCATTTAACAGCTTCTTAGTACTGTAAATTGGATATTATAGATAGCAGTTCTTCAGAATCCTAACAAGCTGTAGGAAGTGTCTCACACTGTAAAAAGATATCGAGAGAAGGTCTATTAACTTATTCAGTGCTAGATTGAAGACCTGGCATATTAATGCCTTTTCATCTAGAAAACAAAGGGTGTATTCACAAAACAGTGAAATCATTGTAAACAATGAAAATCAAATTGTAAAATTTAGGCCAACTCCGCTATATTCTATTCACAGTTTAGCTCCTTTAGTCCGAATTTTGTAATTCTCAACAATGCACTGTCCAGTAGAGAATAAATCCTACACAGGGTTATTTGCAAGGTTTCCATTAAATGAAAATCTGAATGTCAAAATCCAGGTGTCAATTATCTAAAAAAAATAATCTCAGCTATCGATTTCCATTTGCTATAATTCTGAGTTTACATATCTAGGGCATACTTTTGCAAGGTCCAAATTGTAGTCATCATACAAATTGTCCAGTTTTGGAAATGCCAAACTGGATGAAAAATATATGCAGACATATATCAAGCAGCATAATGCCAATATTTGTCAAAGTGAAGACAGATTCAGTTTCATCAGTCCAACAAGTCCAACATACAGATAATGTGCCCTTGCAGCAACTCCAACGGCCATTGACTACTCTCTAGCACAGGGTTAGGCAAACTTCGGCACTCCTGATGTTGTGGACTATACCCCCCATAAATCTCTTACACCCATAATACTGGCAGAGCATCATGGGAGGTGTAGTCCAAAACATATGCAGTGCCGAAGGTTGCCTATGCCTGCTCTAGCATATATAATCTTACTGTTACTGTGTTACTGTCTTCAGGCACCACCGTGAAAAACTCCCACCAGTCACTATCAGTGGAAAACCCTGTCTTTAAGCAGTGCTGGGAAAACTTTACCCTGGGACCTTTCCTTGGGCATCCTCGGGAATCCCTCACACTTGGTTGCCCTCAATGGAAAGCTTCACCAGGAAACCTACACTCTGTGTCTCTATAAAACACCCTGTACATTAGATACACCAGAAAATGGTCAAATAGGTTATCAAGTGGCCTTGCTGAATAAACATGTCAGTTCCTCGTCTCTTCATCACTCCTAATCTGTTCTTCCTCTCTTCTTTTTCTCCTAAAATACAAAAGGAAAATTATGGACTACTTTGTCTTTTCCATTTTCCCTCTGCTTGCCAAAACTTTCAAAAAGAAGAAGCTACCTCATCTCATAACACTATCTATGGAGGCTCATGTGGTCTCATGGGATCCTCTGAAGACGTTAGTGCTGTATGCACGAGACCTGGTTCATGGCAGATGATTCGTCGGGAGTTGAAAATAAAAGATGGCGGCACCCGCAAGGGACAGGATCAGGCAAGTATATCTTCCCTCTGCTGCACCTCCAGATCACTGAATACCAACCAGCAATGTCACTATCGAGGGTCTTTGCAAAATATGCAAAGACCCCAGAAGGTAACAGAGCCGCTTTGACCAGCGATCGTCAGAGACAAACAGCTGATTCAGCATGGATATGAAGAAGATAAAATACAAATCATAATATAATACTGTATATACAGAAAAAAATATAGAGTACACTATACAGACTTATCTCAAGCTCTATATTGAAGTCCTGGGTACAAGACTTTCCTGCGCATATATGGATGAAGAGTGTATCACACAGTCGTAGAATATATAAACACAGAAAAAAAGTTTACATCCAATAAAGTCCGACAGACAGATAGAAAGACAGACAGACAGACAGACAGACAGACAGACAGACAGACAGACAGAGTGGAAGACATGGATGATAGTCTTTAGAAAAACATCTTGACCTGTTGATTAATGATGGACAAATACATACATTAGTTTGATGTAATAGCCTTTAGGCTTATGCACAGTGAGAAAATTTGTCCGAAACATTCTTTCTGAAAATGTGTCTTTTGTAACAGGACAGTTTTATTGTCGATCCTTTTAGACTAGTCTAGTGGCCATTTAGCTTGTTATACCCCAAAGCAAGAAAACCATCTACCATGTTTTACAGTATCATAAAATGCTTTGTTTTGTTTTCTTTTTGACATGATAGTACAGATATAGGAGTCTTAGCACTTGATAAAGATGAGATATTTTAAATTTTATTCTGTCAAATCAAATTTGCTGTGAATACATCTTTTTTTGTTTTGAGATCAACTGCTCCAGATTTAAGAAACTGTTAAGCTGTGAACCAAAAAAATGGTGCATTGCGTCAAGACACAGATTATTCTGTCTTGATACATATATCTCATTAACTAGTGAAGGGGATTCTGTGTTTTGTCCTCTTTAACTGCTTACCTAGCTACACATGGCATTATCCAATGCGGTAATGGGCATAATGTCATTATCTGAATATACCAAAGAGGTTTCTGGATGGGACATCACAATTTAACCCTCTACTTGACAGATTTGTTAAAAGGAACACTCTGCGTTTCGGAATAGAAAAACATCTGCCCAATGCCATACAATCTTGCCTTCTGCGTGGTTTTGTAAAGAACCCTTTGCACGGTGTCCTAAACAAGTGACAGATTTATTTAGTCACATATCACTATGATCTCTTTTTATAGAAAATCACCTGTTCACAAAATAAAATCCATTTAGGACAATGGTTTTCTTAGTAAATTTCTGTTTTTTCCCCCCCACGTTTAACTGACCTGCATCTAATTACAGTTTTCTAATATACTGTTACTGTGTATCTGCCATTTAATTTAGGCACAGCGAAGCTTGGTTGAGGGTCAGGGATTCCTCAGTCCTATTATTTCTATGGAAACGCTTGTCAGAAATATTTATTGCCTCGGAAGGAAAAAAAAAAAGAGATCTCTGCAGCAAAATAGGCAGACAAAAGATTGTTTAATAATGCAGGATTGCATGTTGCCTTAACCCAATCGGTACGAGCACTGCAATATAACAAACGAACGGAGGAAGAAAGGGTTAATGGACAGCTAACGTCTGTAAGCACATCCCAAGCACCGATGACATCATTAACATCTGGATGAGACGTCATTCTGGGAGGAAGGCTTGAAGAATGGGGTGGGTATGATCGAGAACTGTCAGTAGCTCCCATTTTCTACCCCTGCATCAGAAATGCAGGCAAACAAATGGTGTGTTTTGAATGGGTATATTTTAGCGACGATGAAAAAAAATGTTTAATACTGGTTTTCCTTACAAATATAAATATACATAGCAAATTGTATGTAATATTTGCACACAGATACATATACAGTATATATATATATATAAATACACCTACGCACATATTATATATATATATATATATATATATATATCAGCAAAAAAAGAGTGTAATGATGCCAAATGAGAAACATAATTAATATATTTGTAACAGTATTTCCCACCATATTTACAATCATGCAATTAACAAATATGATTACATTATAATGGTTGAGCACAGAGCCTTTAATTTTAATGATTTATTTTTTACTTTGTTAACTATACAAGCCATGCCTGTCTGTCTGTTTATCACTCTGTATTACAGATCACGTGTGTTTGTGTGTGTGTGTGTGTGTGTGTGTATATGTATATATATATATATTCACAATTATATACAAATTGTATATACATATAGTGTGTAGAGCAAAAGAAAACTATAAGAAAATGTGCTTTAAGTAAAATGTGATTATTTTTTTTTTTTATCAATACCATAATTGTAAAATTGTTATTTCCCCTAATTAGACACGGCACACAATGTGAATTCCCTGGTGTAGATGTTAAGCAAATGCTAGTAGTTTGTAGGAGCTGACCTTAAGGAGGTGTGTCCTATACATAGGAAAAAAAATATTATGAATGAAATTCCAGAGGTGTGGTGTGTGAGCCTGCTGTAAGTGTCCCTGCCTCTGTGTGTGTGTGTGTGTGTGTGTGTGTGTGTGTGTGCGCCTATGCCTGTATGTGTGTGTGCTAGTTATTATTCTCCTCACAGCCTCTTCTGATTCACAGACTTGGGAGCTGATCATGAATATAAGCGAACACTTTGACGTCAGAGCTGAGATTTCTCAGCAGACCCAATGGGGCAAGAATATCAAGTGCAAGTCAAAGGCAGTTCTACTGCCAGCATTATTAGACATGCTAACCAAGGAATGAGGCTTAACAAGGACTGCACACAGGACTAGCACAGAGGGTACCCAACTGGAGAGAGGAGGCTGCCAGGAAGGTAGGAAGACCCCCACTATCCTGCCCCTTACATATAGTCTATATACAAATGTGTCTGTATTGTATGGTCCTTGCAGAATGAGGGGGTGGGCTTTGCCCTGCAATATATTTAGAGGTAGAATATGCTGTCTAATGACTTTATATGTTCCTTTGTTCATCTGTTATATTTTTATAATCTATCTGAGCGGCTGCACTATGCAGTCTTATAAATAGAAATGGCTTGCTATTTAAAGATATCTGGCTATAAATATGCAGAGAGGCACAGTTGCCTATACACCTTCCTCTATGGATATATGTCAAGGCTCAGAGGCATGGTTTGGACCTCAATGCCTGCAATAATAAATATATTATTTATAAACCCCAACTAAGCCTGCATGTACCTGCACAGACCCCATGACGTCTTTAATGTTGGCTTTTTTTCAATAAAATGTAATAAGGAGGCTGAGCTGTCTGTGGGATATTGATACATTAAGATCATGCACTTGCTGCAGTTCAGGCCTTTTTGAAGCTGGTGTCTCAGTGGCAGAGGTCTATAGGACCCTTTATAATTCAAAGCGAACTGCAACTCCCACAATGCATTAATCATCATGATGGGAATTGTAGTGCACAGGTAAAAAATTTTGATGAAGTGATTTTCGGGGAGGGAGTTGCAGGCAGTCTATTCATTAACTCTTCAGTTTTGGGGGGGTTGCAAAGGGGTCCATACAAACATCAATGATTTCTGCAGTGCTATACTGTGTTACAATAATTCCTGTATTTTATGATGAGGTGAGTGACAAATGCAGCCACTGTGTCTTATGTATTTTTTATTTTTTTTAATACTGCATTTATTTCTTGCCTGACAATGGACCCTGCACTGCCATGTGGCAAATAGAATGTAAAAGATACATGTTAATAAAATCTGCCACTGGTTGTATTTTCTAACCTTATGATGGAGAAATCCTTTGTGTTCTGAGTAATCCAAAAGACAAATAGATTATATCCTTTCCAGGTTCTGGGTAAACTCATGCTGACATCCAGGGATGTGATATTCCATCAGAGAAGGTTATTATGAGGCTTATTGAGGGATCTATTGTTATAGAGCTATATATACCATAATTTTCAGTTTTCACGTGCAGCTCAAGTGCAGGCATAAACTATGTAATCATCTCAGTAGAAAGAGGCAGGCACAATGTATACTGGCATACTGCTTCTCCTCTCTCACCTTGGGTAATGAGAAAGGAGACTGCAGACTCAGGGTACCTGGTTCCCTGCATCCAGAGCCCAGCAATACCAGGATGTGGGGCTGTAACTCATTCACTGGTAGTTTGCCCTGCAGTCCTGATGTCATGCATTTTTATATAACCAGAACAGACTGTTGCAGGGGATACACAGCCCAGTAAAGGGTAACCTTTGGTACTGCAGCTCTTACGTACTACATCTCGCTCAGCACTGTGCCAGTCATTCGGCCAAGGAACACACTTTTAAAGAGCTGCTATAATTCACAAAGCACGTGGTATTACTTTATAGAATTGCATTAGATCCATACGTTGTGATAGTAAAATGGCAAGCGTGTGCATATAATACATATACTTGCTTAGATCATTGTTTTCCCATGGCGTACAAAAAAATAAATAAAAACAAAATACAAATACGGCCTCTTAAAATTTGGCGGGATATGGATGCATGCACATTTGCTCACTTCATTGTAGCAGCCATCTTTGGGTTACCATAATATTTAATCTATACCGGTTACTGGTGATTTTGTCACCAATATAGGGAATCTTGTTATCCTGATCTCTTGTGGATGGCAAGTCCTCTTTGAATCCAGGTTATTATTTTGTAGGAAATATATATTGCATGATATTCTGTCCATGCCTTCAGCGAGGTATATTCTAATAATTAACAATTTGAATGACATCCCCCAAATAAGTCTTCACTGGTTAAACATCAGTGGAATGCCGACCACATTCAACGCATCATGGGAAATGCAAACCACATCCACTGCATTATGGGAAATGCAAACCACAACCCCTGCACCATATCTGAACATAATTATAAATGCAAAACACAACTGCTGCACATTTGTTGAGCATAATAGGAAATGTAGATCGAATGAGTTGCATCATGACAGAAAATAGAGTAGTTCCAAAGGTTAAACGCCAATGACATGTTCCATCGCAACAGTCTAGCAATGATTGGACAGGTCAGAGGTTACCTATCTCTGGTTGGGAAGCTGCAACTACTACATTTGTAACTAGTGTTGCTTTAAAAGTTACATATTTCAAATTGTAGGCCAAATAGTGCAAATTGAAAACTCCCCTAGCTTATCTATATTTCCTAATATATTGTCTTGGCCCAATTTGTAATTACCGGGCCATTCCTAGTTTGGTGAATAACCAATTAGTCTGATGTCTAATTTCTAGATAATGGTTGAATAATCCATCAAATATTTAAGTAACATTCCCAGCACTATAACCACTACAGTGGTCTGTCCAGGTTATAGAGCAAGGGGTGTCCTGGCACGCCCACCACCATTGTAATGCGTTTTAATAATTGTAAGAAAATAGTTGAACGTGTTCAAATACACAGAAAACTTAAATTACCACTTTCATGTCTTAGATTGGAATCTAGAATAAATAAATCTAGAATAAAATACTGTCCATAGTGTAGTACAGGGATAGGCAACCTTCGGCACTCCAGATGTTGTGGACTACATCTCCCATAATGCTCTTACACCCATAATGCTGGCAAAGCATCATGGGAAGTATAATCCAAAACATCTCAAGTTCCGAAGGTTGCCTATGTCTGGTGTAGTATATAACAATTCATAAATATACACAAATATGGGTTTAGTATCCAACTCACATATTCTTGAGCCACATATAGTTGTCTAAGACTTTCAGAACTCCTGTTAGATATGCCTTATTGGCGCCTGGATATTTTCCCAGCTGCCAACCACATAGACTTTCTTAGGTGCCCTGTTTTAGAACAGCTTGACTTTTTACCTGGGATCTGCCAAGTGCCACTCCCCGTCTCCACTACTTCAGAAAGAGAGTTTACGGCTCTTTGTCTGAGCTAATCCCAGCTGTGCTGGGCTTATCTCTTTGGCTGAAAACAATCTCTCCAACAAAAGTGGAGGTGTGAAGCTGCCCCCAGCAGAGCCCATGTAAAAAGTAAAATCATTCTAATATGTATTGACTGCACTCCTGGCACCATAACCATCACATCCCGCTGTAGTGGTTATAATGCTTGGATCAAAGAGTTATACATTTTGCAATTGATTTCAAGTTCCCCTGCATGCCATAGACTGAGCCTTGACAGCTTGAGCTGCAGTTTGCCTTTAAACTTGTGATTAGCACTACGAAGCCTTGTATTGGAATTTATATTCATCCTAGATCATATTAATGATGCCAATTCTGTGTGTCTCTGCATGCTTCATCCCTTTTATCAACATGCTGTCTTTTTTTTATCTTCTTTGAAGTGCAGCAATGCTTCACCAACCTTCAGCTATAGGTATGGGTCACCTACTACATCTCCACAATACCTCCTCCGACAAGATGTCTCTCCATCACCAGGAACCGTGGGACACAAATACTTCAGCAGTCACTACGTCTGACCTCTTCCTGGATGAATCTGTCAACCCATGGGACATCATCCTCTGTGTGACGGGAACAGTCATGGCTTGCGAGAATGCCATTGTTATTGCTATTCTCTTCTACACGCCCAGCTTACGTTCCCCCATGTTCATACTAATTGGCAGTCTGGCACTCGCAGATCTGCTTGCTGGTGTGGGGCTCATTATGAATTTCATAGTGATCTATGTGTTTAATAATGAACTGGCCACTTTAAGTTCCGCTGGACTGCTAATAGCCGCCTTCTCAGCCTCTGTGTGTAGTCTTCTGGCCATCACAGTGGACAGGTACTTATCACTTTACAATGCCTTGACCTACCACACAGAGCGAACACTGACCTTCACATACGTGTTGATAATTCTGCTATGGGCTCTGTGCATCTGCATTGGTCTATTACCCATCATGGGGTGGAACTGTGTCAGGGACCAGTCTTCATGCAGCGTGTTGAGACCAGTTACTAAGAACAATGCTGCTGTTCTTGCAGTGTCTTTCCTCTTGGTCTTTGCTTTGATGATGCAACTCTACCTGCAGATCTGCAGGATTGCATTTCGACATGCCCAGCAGATAGCTGTGCAGCACCAATTTATGGCCACCTCCCAAGCTTCCAGCACCAGGAAGGGGGTCTCGACCTTGTCTCTTATTCTAGGCACTTTTGCACTCTGCTGGATTCCCTTTGCTGTGTATTCCCTGATTGCTGATTCTAGTTACCCAATGATATATACCTACTCTCTGGTTTTGCCAGCCGCCTGTAATTCCGTCATCAATCCTATCATCTATGCTTTCAGGAACCCAGATATCCAGAAGTCTCTGTGGCTTGCTTGCTGTGGTTGTCTCCCTCACAGATTCTTATCTGGGCAAAGAACTTCCAGTGATGTATAGAGGCAGGAGTATCCTGAAGAATTACATTGGAGAAGGACTTGTGTAGAGAAAAAAAGATGTCAAACATTGTTTTATTTTTACACTTAAAAAAAGAAAATATATATTGCTTTAAGTTGTGAAAAACATTTGAAAAAGCACTTACTGTTTTTAGTGTTTGTCTTAAAGATGAACTTGCGTTTGGTATGGGCATGTTCTAGAAATCCACACACATTTTTAGAGAAGACCTCATGAGCTGTAAGTCTGAACAGTGTGAACCTCTTTCATGTCAAGTTGGTCTGGAAAAATGTTTCCATGCCGACCTCCTTGGCACCAAATAGGTTAAACATAATGTTGCATGAGGCTCACTCCAACTTATCTACTAAATGGTTTCCAAAGGTTGGGTTAATTTATAGCTATTTATTTCATTTTTGAGTCATGGTTTACATAAATGTTTATTTAACTAATGTGCGTCCATTCCTAACAAAAATATTGAGACAATTAGCACAAAGTATAAAAATGTGCAATGTACATGCTGGGTAGCAGCCGAAAGCCTTCTCAGATGCCTAGATAAACATTTCTATTTTGTCTAGATTCAAAATTTGGCCTAGTGTCTGCTATCTACTACACGTAGTGAGACAATGAAAAAACAAATAACAGTAAGTTGTATTTATGAATGCAAATCAAAAGGAATTATTTGACAAACTGCTAATCTTTGAGTAACTACTCTGAAATCAAGTGGAATGTCTCTATATGTTCGTTCAGGGTCAGTTTTTCTTGATAAATGTGGATTTGTATGTAGATTGATTATGTAACGAACAACAGTAAATTTACTAGCAAGAAATATGATAAAACAAATATATACAGGATGTAATCAGAATTCATCATAAATCTCAGCATTAACTTAACCTGTAAGATTGAGCCCACTAAAATGTACACAATTTATATCCTTGCTCAGTTTTTAAAGAGATCCTACGAATTTGTGTTCTGAAGAATATGTTGAATACAAAATAATCCTAGAACGTCTTTTGACACATTATTTTTAAAACATTGGTATGATGAGTATGGGATCATGCTTTGAATGCAATCCAGATTACATGTAAAAGATACCTGTGAGCAGTATTTTAACCCCTTAAGGACACATGACATGTGTGACATGTCATGATTCCCTTTTATTCCAGAAGTTTGGTCCTTAAGGGGTTAATTTCTAACCAGTGACTTCTCCAGTGCCATATTGTATTTACACACGTGGCCATCCATATGATGTATTGCAGCATTTAAAGTTACACTTCAAATTCATATTGTTCACTAAAAGAACAAAAGAATGCAAATGCACAAAAATAAGTATTCTTATGTTAAGGACACTTTTTATGATTAATGACCAATTAACATGAAAATATAACAGTAGAATCCCCCTTTACCTGTAGCTCCGATAACTGGTGAAATGACCCTCTTAGCTACATAATCCTGATGCACAGATCACTTTTATTAATACTAATTTAAAATCTTGCTATTAAAAGCTTCCCAGTAAAATTATTAATAATAACTCAAAATCTAAACACTTGGGTAAGTAAACAATTTGATTTTGCCACAGTGTCACCTTATTGTGACGTCAACAGGCTTCCTTACTTCTTGACCATGAAATTGCAAGTTTCCAAACCAAAATAGCTGATCTGGAGAATGATTTTTTTCAATTATGCCCAAATTTGGATTGTTTCCCCATTTTGGATAAATATTTGCATTTTACTGGTCCATCCTTAACAATCAGATAAATCTGAAAATATGCGTGGACATATAGTATACACACCACAAACAAATATTGGGTTTAATATAATTACACTGTCTATGTATTTTGTAATTAGATCATGACTTTATGTCAGGGGCTTTAAATTTTGTTTCCATACCCTTAAAGGGACAGTCGACCGTATATATGCACTGGTATTTTTGTATTTTGGCTTACAAACTGTTATGAAAACAAGAAGAAGAAAAAAACCTTGACAGCTACAGCAGCCACACATAGAAATAGTATTTTGCAGACAGATAAACTTTCTAATGCAAGACTTTGGGCATTTTAAAACTAATTCTATCTATAATAAGACATTAAAAGTCAGCTTTTCAATTTGGAGACTTGCTTGAAAAACTACCGCAATTAGATCACTTTCAGATAAATTGTCACAGGGGAACTGTGTTTGTAAAAAGCCTGTTGAGCACTTTCTTTGGGCAGTACATAGGACTGGTGTATTTAGCAGGATGTAACAGACCTAATATATGACTTACATTGATCGTTCCAAAATGATGAGATACCTGAATTCTAAAATAAAGTTCCCCTTTAATAGGTTTTGCTAAAGTGTGCTAAATACCACACTGAACGGGTCTTATTAGAATTTTTTATTACATCGATGAATTATTCATGGGAAGGCCTTTGATACATTTTGTATGTTTTAGTAGCTTATTGATGTGATTCAATAATGTGCCTCTTAATGCAAATATGAACATCCTTCTGTTGCAATTCCTCTACAGGATGGGGGAAGGGAGCGGATCCAAGCAACGAAATAATTACAAGTATTTTAGTAACTCCAATTATAATATGGGAAAAAAAATAGACATTGAAGCAGCATGTTGCTTTTTCCTAAAAAAAAAATGGAGGCAGTTCTGACCAGTACAGCTGCTCTATCTCCTTATTGTGAATTAGAAAGTGGCCTGTATTTATCCATTATAATTAAATAAATGACTCGTTTGAGCTGCCACTAAAAATGAGCTACACAACAGAGACTTAAGCTGTTACAGCTCCTAGTATTTTTACGACGTTGCTCCCAGCACACTCAGCAAGATGTCGTTGGGCAGCAAAGTTCCTAGAATGCAATACAATTGCAAACATTCAAGCAGCCCATCATGCGTATACAGAATACTGGCTCAGAGAGTTACATTAGCCAGCTGCAGACTGTGTTTGTAGAAACTTAACCCCTTAAGGAGCAAACTTCTGGAATAAAAGGGAATCATGACATGTCACACATGTCATGTGTCCTTAAGGGGTTAAATAACGTATATGTTCATGCAGACATTCCGCTGTTATGTAAAACTTAAAAGAAAGTCACAGGTGTAATCCGATGAGAGAAAGTCTTAAAGCCTGAGTTACACTGATAATCTAGCCACACTCCCTGTAATCTTGAGGGATTAGTTAAACCTCCCAGATATGAGCAAAGGCAGTTAGTTCTAGGAAACCAGAATTAGGACTAGACTCAGTGCATACCGCAAAGAAAATGCAATGCTTGGGTTTTTTTTTTATGTCAAAATAGCCTAGCTAAAAATATAGTGATATTATTGGTTTATTTTAATTTTAATACATTCGGTTTTCAGTTTGCTACCATTTGCTCTCCGGTGGAAAAAAAAAAAATGCAATAGCTCAGGTCTCTGAAAACATTGCAATTTAGAGCATGCTAAGAAAAAAAACAATGTTTTAAAGATAAAAAAATGAAAATGTAAAGTGTGTGCCAACATTGTAGATGCAAATTTTTGATGCTTTGATGTGTTTTCGTTTTTTTTAACTAATCACCGAATAGCAAAAAATGTGAAAACCGGATTGCAAAATTTAGGGGAAAAGTGCTGATTTGGAAAAAAAAAGAATCCTCAACTTAATTAAGGCAATAGCTTGGCTATTGAATATTGCAATATTGGCTTTTAATTCATTCCGATTTGTTGTTTATTGAATGAACCTAAATACTTAATTGTATTGAATTAAAAACCAAATTGCGCATTGTATATGGGCATTAACCTCTGTGCTGCTATAGTTTGAACAAAGCGAGAGCAGTGGCAACAGATTCAGTTTTTTTTTTAGCTCAATAGATTCAGTTTTGAGGATGTGTTTAAAGTTGATTCCATTTTTTTCTTCCAGACACTTGTGCTTTGAATCCCCTGTTTTTCTTCTTAAAACATAATTTCATGTGAATTTATTATGGTCATTCTATTGCTGCCATGTGATGAATCCAATGAAGGAATGATTTGACTGCTGTTTGTTTGTTAAGTATTCGCCTTTGTAAACATTGATCTGTATCCATACGACATTCAGGACATCCCTATGCATTTTGTTTTGTGCAGAAATCTCTAATTTTAGAGATTATTGGGTAAACCCGGATTGTCCTTCTTTTGCCCCAGATACTACTGGGCAACATTTTTTTGCATGACCAGGACGTTTACGAACTTCTAAGCAAAGTACTTCTTTCCTGGATGTTACGATGTAAAGCATGTACGAATTCTAGTCTATTTTTTTATCATTTTCAGATTTATTTATCTACTTGTCTAGTCTTTCTGGTAAATGAACAGAATCTATACAAGAGTTTTAAATTATTATTTTTTTTATATGAAGTTGTGTTGAATTCAGATGTGATACTTTTGGCAGCTCATTTTGTATCTGCAATAAAATGTAGCTTTCAAAATCAGATTCTTGTTGTTCTTTAAAAGTCATAAGGTTAAATTATTTTCCTATCGGTCATGTTTGTCATATTTGTCATATTCAAGATAGCAACCATGAAGAATTAGAGGGCCTGATGGATACAGAACTGCTTGAAAATGCACAACGTTGGACATGCTGGGTGCTGAGCAGTGGCTACTCAAGCAGAATGAGGCTCTCTGTGTCCACGTCAGCCTAAGGACACATCTATGCTAAAAGAGCTGGTTGATGAATATGTCAGTAGTCAACTGACCGGAGTGGCAATCATACATCAGGGTTAGTTCCAAAATATTTAATTATCAGGAATTTAAAATGAGTACAAAATAAATTACAAATTTTAGGACAAAATGGCCATTTTGAAAAATAATTGATTTGTTGAATTTTCCAATTTGGCTGTTTTCACCTAATATATGAAAGCCATTTGGAATTATGACAATTCATACTTTAGTAAATGACCCTGATAATGATAATGTGACTCCATAGTCTTAAAATGGATTATGACTGATGACATGTTTGTCAATAGGCTTACTTACATTAGGGGCCAGGCTGTGGGTGGTTATCGTTAAATTTCTCAGTTTAACACTAAACGTAAGGACAGCGCCAGAGGATTCCAGGCACTACAACCACTTCAATGAGATGAAATAGTTAAAGTTCTTCCAGTGTCTCTTAGGCATGAAAAAAATTTCCTCCACTCCAGGGTATATAATGTATGACGACATTATTCACAGGAGATCAATCAAATCAATATAATACAGCCTAGAAAAGCTTTCCAATGAGCTTTCTTTATTGAATTCCTTTAAAATGAATCCAGAACACATACTAAGAAAACAAAAACATAAAAATAATCCCAAACACCAATATGTGAATAGACAATAAGATAAGGGAACACGAATCACTTAAAACTGGGACGTTTTAACTTCTGAGCAATCTACAAAGTATTCAACATGTAGAGCAGTGATGGTGAACCTTTTTGAGCCCGAGTGCCCAAACCGCAATACATGCCAACTTTTTTTTCCTTAAAGTGCCAACACGGCAATTGCGTGTGTGTGTGGGGGAGGGTGCGTGTTGTATGTGTAAATGAGGGGTGCTGTGTGTGTGTGTATGAGGGGTGCTGTGTGTGTGTGTATGAGGGGGGTGCTGTGTGTGTGTGTATGAGGGGGGTGCTGTGTGTGTGTGTATGAGGGGGGTGCTGTGTGTGTGTATGAGGGGGGTGCTGTGTGTGTGTATGAGGGGGGTGCTGTGTGTGTGTATGAGGGGGGTGCTGTGTGTGTGTATGAGGGGGGTGCTGTGTGTGTGTATGAGGGGGGTGCTGTGTGTGTGTATGAGGGGGGTGCTGTGTGTGTGTATGAGGGGGGTGCTGTGTGTGTGTATGAGGGGGGTGCTGTGTGTGTGTATGAGGGGGGTGCTGTGTGTGTGTGTGTGTGTGTGTGTGGGGTGCTGTGTGTGTGTGGGGGTGCTGTGTGTGTGGGGGGTGCTGTGTGTGTGTGTGTGGGGGTGCTGTGTGTGTGTGTGGGGCTGCTGTGTGTGGGGGGGTGCTGTGTGTGTGTGTGTGTGGGGGGGGGGTGTGCTGTGTGTGTGTGTGTGGGGGGGGTGCTGTGTGTGTGGGGGGGTGCTGTGTGTGTGGGGGGGGTGCTGTGTGTGGGGGGGGTGCTGTGTGTGTGGGGGGGTGCTGTGTGTGTGGGGGGGGTGCTGTGTGTGTGGGGGGGTGATGTGTGTGTGTGGGGGGGTGATGTGTGTGTGTGGGGGGGTGATGTGAGCATCGCGCGGGAGGAAAGGGGGGAGCTGCTACACAGATCCCTCCCCCTGCCTCCCGACCCGGAAGCAGAATAGGCGCCTGCCGTTTCGGGCAGGCAGGCGCCTATTCTGCAGTGATGGCGGACCTGTGGCCGCGTGCCCACAGAGAGGGCTCGGCGTGCCACCTGTGGCACGCGTGCCATAGGTTCGCCATCACTGATGTAGAGGGAAAGAGTCAATGTTATATCTTTTTACTTGTCCACATGTCGGTTTTTGGGATTAATTTTGTAGATACTTTCTTCATTTTTGTTCTGGATTGATTTTAAAACAACTCACTAAAGAAGTTATCCTATTCCTAACTGTAATTCTCAATGAGTGCTGTGAGTGAATACCCAAAAGGAGTGATAAACCATCTCAGTTCCAATCTTCAAGAGTGGCGATAAGATTAGAAAAGTGTTCTGTCATGGCTGAAAAAGAAGTTTGCAACATTGTAGCTTGTGCAGTGATTGACATCTAATGGGGATAAAGAGAGCTTGGACGTGAACAGCAACAAAGTATAACTCTAATTCTAGAAAATAAATGCTTTGATGATAAACATAGTGTGGGGACCATCCCAGAGGGTCACAGAGGGGGTCTTCACAGCGCTATTTATATACTCATGGTTGGAGAGGTGCAATATTCATTGTCATTACTGCTGTCTGTCGTAACGGCGGGATGTGGAAAAGTAGGAATAATTTGGAGGTTATTTATACATTGTATAGGCACCTACACAGCTTTATCTCAATGAAGTGGTCTGGGTGCCCAGTCTTCCCCATTTTAAACCTGCAGCTGAATACATTGCCATTCTGCAGATTAGAAATGTTTTCAATGCAGTGTTTAAGCGCCTCTAGTGGCTGTCACTCAGGCAGACCATCTGAGTTAGTGCAGTGCAAGCACACTAGCCTCCCAGTGCTTACCTCTGGGAAAGCACTGGATTGGCTGAGATCATCGATCTCAATGATCTCAACCAAGGAAAATAAACCTTTGGGCTAGACCGGTGCTGTGAGAGAGAGGATGCAGTGGCGTCGCTAGGGTGGGGCCAGAGGGGGCCATGGGCCCCCCTACATCATGCTGTGCTCCCCCTGGGCCCCCCAAATGCCAGCAACTTGCTGGCCATGTGCTTAGATTATATTCCCTCGGGCTGTAACAGTCTGTAACAGCCCGAGGGAATGCAGGAGAGAGGAGCTGGAGCGGTGCTGGGGGCTGTCTGTGGCCAGCCCCGCCCCCAAACGAAGCCTCCCACACATAAGCCCCCGACGTTAGCAACAGGTAGGCTTGATGTGCTCAGGTGTGTGTGTGTGTGTGTGTCTGTGTCTGTGTGTGTGTGTGTATGGACTCAGCAGTCTGTGTGTGTGTGTATGGACTCAGTAGTCTGTGTTTGTGTGCGTGTGTATGTACTCAGCAGTCTGTGTTTGTTTGTGTGTGTGTGTATGGACTCAGCAGTCTGTATGTGTGTGTGTGTGTATGGACTAAGCAGTCTGTGTGTGTGTGTATGGACTCAGCAGTCTGTGTGTGTGTGTATGGACTCAGCAGTCTGTGTGTGTGTGTGTGTGTGTATGGACTCAGCAGTCTGTGTGGGTGTGTATGGACTCAGCAGTCTGTGTGTGTGTGTATATGGACTCAGCAGACTGTGTGTGTGTGTATATGGACTCAGCAGACTGTGTGTGTGTATATGGACTCAGCAGACTGTGTGTGTGTGTGTGTGTGTGTGTGTGTGTGGACTCAGCAGTCTGTGTGTGTATGGACTCAGCAGTCTGTGGGTGTATGGACTCAGCAGTCTGTGGGTGTGTGTGTGTATGGACTCAGCAGTCTGTGTGTGTGTGTGTGTGTGTATGGACTCAGCAGTCTGTGTGTGTGTATGGACTCAGCAGTCTGTGTGTGTGTGTATATGGACTCCGCAGTCTGTGTGTGTGTGTGTGTATGGACTCAGCAGTCTATGTGTGTGTGTATGGACTCAGCAGCAGGGCCACCATCAGGGCATGACAACCATAACGGGCCCTATATATATATGTGCACAGAGGGCCCCCTGCTACCTGTACAATGAAGAGGGGGCCCAGCAGCACACTCTGTCCTCCTTTCCAGCTGCTCTCTGTCTAACTTACCTGCGCCCTGCGGGTTACTTTGGCAACGCTCCGCACCGCACGCAGGCCTGTCTCGCTAGAGTTAGTCAGAGAGGAGCTGTAAAGGAAGACAGTGTTTGCTGCTGGGCCCCCTCTTCAATGTACCGCGGCTGGCTCCCTCCACCATGCCACTGGACCAACAGGGAATGCAATCTCCCCCCTCCCTGGCACGGTAAGAACCAGGGAGGGGGGAATAAAATTGAAATATACACAAATAATAAAAAAATAAAAAAAAATACTCCCCTCCCCCCTATTTTACACACACACACTGAATCCTTACAAGCACACACTCTGCACTACATTCACTAAACACACTCTGCACTCACTACAAACACTACATTTACTAAACACACTCTGCACCACACACACACTACATTCACTAAACACATTTTGCTCTACACACACACACACACACTACATTCACTATACACATTTTACACTACACACACACACACTACATTCACTAAACACACTCTGCACTACACATACTCACACTACATTCACTATACACTCTCTGCACTCACTACAAACACTACATTCACTAAACATACACTACATTCACTAAACACATTTTGCTCTACACACACACACTACATTCACTACACACATGTTGCACTACACATACTCACACTATATCCACTAAACACACTCTGCACTCACTACAAACACTACATTCACTAAACACACTCTGCACTACACACACACACACTACATTCACTAAACACACTCTGCACTACACACACAATACATTCACTAAACACACTTTGCACTACACACACACACACACACACACTACATTCACTATACACACGTTTCACTCACTACACACTACATTCATTAAACACACTTTGCACTACACACAAACACACACACTGTATTCACTATACACACGTTGCTCTCACTACAAACACACTACATTTACTAAACACACTTTGTAGTGAATGTAGTGTGTTTGTAGTGAGTGGAGAGTGCGTTTAGTAAATGTAGTGTGTTTGTAGTGAGTGCAAACACACTACATCCACTATACACACTACATCCACTACAAAAACACATACTCTGCATTCACTATACACACCTACATTCACTACACACACACTCTGCATCTAATGCATGCATACAAACATTACATACATTACACAAAACACACAATCTGTATCCACTAAACACACTGTATCCATAACACACATACTGCATCCACTATACACACTGCATCCATGACACACATACCACATTCACTATACACACTGCATCCATGACACACATACCGCATCCACTACACACATTCTACATCCACTATACACACTGCATCCATGACACACATTCTACATCCACTATACACACACATACATACTTCATCCTTGTGGGCGTACTCGGGGCTGGCCCCGGAGGCCCAGATCTTGAGCTGTGTCAGGGGCCCTAAAATTTCTGATGGCAGCCCTGCTCAGCAGTCTGTGTGTGTGTGTAAGGACGCAGCAGTCTGTCTGTGTGTCTGTGTGTGTGTATGGACTCAGCAGTCTGTGTGTGTGTGTGTGTGTGTGTAAGGACTCAGCAGTCTGTGTGTGTGTATGGACTCAGCAGTCTGTGTGTGTGTATATGGACTCAGCAGTGTGTGTGTGTGTGTGTATATATGGACTCAGCAGTCTCTGTGTGTGTGTGTGTGTATGGACTCAGCAGTCTGTGTGACTGTGGGTGTATGGACTCAGCAGTTTGCGTGTGTATCGACTCAGCAGTCTGTGTGTCTGTGGGTGTATGGACTCAGCAGTATGTGTATGTGTGTGTGTGTGTATGGACTCAGCAGTCTGTCTGTGTGTGTATGGACTCAGCAGTATGTGTGTGTGTGTGTGTATGGGCTCAGCAGTCTGTGTGTGTGTCTGTGTGTGTATGGACTCAGCAGTCTGTATGTGTGTATGGGCTCAGCAGTCTCTGTGTGTGTGTATGGATTCAGCAGTCTGTGTGTGTGTATGATCTCAGCAGTCTGTGTGTGTGTGTGTGTGTGTGTGTATATATATGGACTCAGCAGTCTGTGTGTGTGTGTGTATGGACTCAGCAGTCTGTGTGTGTGTATGGACTCAGCAGTCTGTATGTTTGTGTGTGTGTATGGACTCAGCAGTCTGTGTGTACGTGTATAAATCAGCCTGTGTGCATTCAGCAACGCCTGTGTGCTTTCAGAAATCTGTGTGTGTGTGTGTGTGTGTATGTGTTCAGCAGTCTCTCGGTGTTCGTATTCAGTGTACTGTGTGTATGTACTAAGCAGTCTATCAATAATTACAAATTTTATTCCTGTGAGCTTTGCCCGGGGGCCCTTAACGCTGTTAAGATGGTACTGCTTGTGTGTGTCAGTGAGCTTCTATTTAGTGAGCATGTGTGTGTCAGTGAGCTTGTCTTTAGTGAGCTTGTGTGTGTCCCTGAACTTCTTTGTAGTGAGCCTTGTGTTTATACAAGGGAGTTTGTCTGTAGTAAGCTTGTGTGTGAATCAGAGAGTTTTGTCTGTTAGTAAGCCTATTTGCGCATGTCAGTGAGCTTGTGTGCTTACTGTAAAATATATACATATTGACTTGTAGAAATGGCATACATTTTTTTCCAGGGCTGCTTTGGATTCTCAGTTTGGCTCTGCCAGCGAGTGCGCTTTACCGCTGAATCATCTGTGTGAGCTGCCGCACACTTTAGCCCTGTTACACGCGTCTGGGAGCTGCTGTTGACAGGTACTAGTAGTCTAGAGATTGGGACATGGGGTATATGCTCAGCTATCTGTATAATACTATAGTGCTGTTCTATGTATAATACAGATCTGTGTGTGTATAATATCCCGGGATAGTCAGTGTTCCTGTATAGTGCTGCTCTCTGTCTTGGGATATTATACACAAACAGACCTGTATTATACAGAGAACAGCACTATACAGGGAGCACTGACTGTCCTGGGATATTATACACACAGCCATGTATTATACAGAGAGCAGCACTATACAGGGAGCACTGACTGTCCCAATTTATTATACACACAACCCTGTATTATACAGAGAGCATTGACTGTCCAGGGATATTATACACAGACAGTAATTGATAGCTGTGCTGCAAAATGTCCTTGGAATTTTTTTTCAAATGTTGGCAACTATGGCACTGTATCAAAGGAAATGTGTTTGTTTTTTAATAATCCCTGGTGGAAAATAATGAATCCTCCACCAGGGATTATAAAAAAAAAAACCAACAACACATTGTGTCGGGGCGGTGCTTAACATGCGGCAGGGGCGGGGTCAAACTGCGGCGAGGGCGGGGTTGAATGTCCCTGGCCCACCCTGTGCCCCCTCTAAAAATGAATCCTAGAGACGCCACTGAGAGGATGTACTGGTCATCTGGAAGCAGCAGCCATCTTGTTAGTTAACTGAATTCAGCCAACGTGGGAAGACACTGAGACAATGGTATAGGTTAGGAAGCTGTGTAATGTGTATAGTAAGAAAGCCTTGTGTTGACTCATCCTGTATACAGTAAGTAATACACTGTCTCTGGATTTCAGACCTCATGCCTGTGTGTATAATTTATTGAGTAAACACTCGCAGCATTACATTCACTATTTAAGCACAAGCCCACACTTAGGGACATAACAGTGGTGACGAGGATTGTGGACTATAACACACATGGCATTAATAGGCTCTCTTCAGCCTTTTGAACCTGCTACTGAATTATGGAGTTTGTGGGTGGAGACTGGAGAGGCTGGAGCAGTACATGGAAGCAAATGGCGTTGCTGTAGATAAGTAAGTTGCAGTTTTCCTCACAGCGTCAGGTCAAACTGCCTATGGCACACTCAGAGATCTAATTTCACCTGATAAACTGGCCTCTAGTTAAGGCCTGCCTGAGTTAATTGAAAAGTGAGCACTACAATCCCAAGTCCTTAGAAATTGCAGAATGTTTTAAATTCTACAGTAGAAGGCAGTTTACAGGAGAAGACATAAGTACTTACCTGAGTAGCTTACGTACGATGGCTGCTACATGTCAGTTTGGAGACTACTTACAGACCGCTTTCCGTGACATGTTTGTTATGGGGCTCAATGACCCGACCATACAGAAACACCATACACCATACCATAAGGTACTCACAGTTCCCTATTTGACACTACAAAAAGCTACTGAACTTGCCAGTGTCATGGAATTAGCTTCCAAGGATGCTACACTGCTAAAAGCACACCATGAAAACCCTGTGAGCCAGGGAGAAGACATTTTCAGTAATTTTTTAACTCAACGTACCAGACATAATTTTCCAAATCACCCTAAACCCTGTTTAAGTAATTCCTCTCTCTCTCTGCTACAATAAACCTGCTACCGTTGTGGTGGCACTACTCATAAAGCACCTGCTTGCAAATTCAAAGATGCAGTTTGTTTCCTTTGTGATTAGACTGGTCATGTTAAATGTGTTTGCCGCAGCTCACGCTCCTCTGCTGCAAAATATTGAGCTAAACAGACAATGCATATAGATACTGGCCGCAAAGACTCCAGCTCTGATGAAGCCAGGGTCAATTGTTCAGCTTGTTACACTATTTCGATTGGATGGGAGAACACCTGCTATTACAGTGGATGTGACACTCAATGCTTGTCCCCTCTACATGCATGTTGATACAGGGGCAGCTGTGTCTCTCATTTCATGGACTGATTTGAAGGCTTTAGGCCTGTCACCATTACTAAGACCTACAAATCACAAATTACAAACTTACAGCAATGAGCTATTGGAGCCCATGGGTTATGTACAACCTCTTGTCACATTGGGCAAATGTAGTAAATCTTTATGCCTTTATGTGGTACGTAAAGGAGGTCCTCAACTATATGGCAGAGACTGGATTAAAGCCCTGGGCATGCCTCAGCTTGCTATTGCCCAGTGTCCATTGCTTTCTGAGGTGGACTCCTGGGTGAAATCTCTGAAGTCACGCTTTAAAGAGGTTTTTGAGGACTCTCTGGGTACAGTAAGAGGAAAACTAGTCCAACTCCAATTGAAACCGGGTGCCCGCCCTTGTTTTTGCAAGGCTAGATCAGTACCATTTGCCTTGCAGAAGAGTTTGGAAGCAGAGCTGGACCACCTATTAGCCCAAAAGATCATAAAAAATGTTAAGAGGAGTGAATGGGCATCACCTATTGTTCCTGTAAAACAGAAGAATGGTGATGTCAGGATTTGTGGGGATTTCAGGATGGCTTTGAATAACCAGCTTCTTGTGGATCAATACCCATTGCCTCGACTGGAAGATCTTTTTAGTTCCTTAGCTGGAGGCCAAAAGTTTAAAAAATAGACTTAAAGCAAGCTTACCTACAACTGAAGATACACCCAGAGTCATGCCATTTATTGACAATTAATACTCATAAAGGATTATTCCAATATACCCGCATGGTTTTTGGTATAGCCCCAGTGCCAGCAATCTGGCAGCGTATCATGGATGACGTCCTTGCAGGAATACCTTACACTCAATGTCTACTAGATCACATGCTCATTACTGGTCCTACAGATGAAGAACACAGGAAGAATGCGAAAGCTGTGCTAGAGAGGCTCCAAACATGGCAATTACTGTTAAATCTTTCAAAATGTGAATTTTTTAAAGAGACAATTAGAATTTTGTGCCCATACTGTAGATCGAAATGGATGGCACACTACCAAAAAAATTGTGAAAGCCCTTACTTATGCCCCAACTCCCCAAAATGTAAACAGCTCAGGTCTTATCTTGGCCTCTTAAGTTACTATCACCGTTTCTTACCAAACCTAGCACACAGGCTATATCCACTACATCGCTTATTAGATGCAAGACCAAATTGATATGGACAGTCAATTGTGAAGAAGCTTTTCACATTTCCAAGGAGCTGATTCTGTCTTGTCAGGTTCTGGTCCACTATGACCTAAAGAAACCAGTAACATTCAGGGCCGGTGCAAGGATTTTTGGGTACATAGGCGAAGATGAATTTTTCCGCCCCCCCCCCTCTAAAATTAACATCTTCACCTATGTGCCTCCTAACCAGCCCCTCCCTCTTCCCCGTCCCTTAGTGTTCCTCTCCCCTCCCCCTCTTTTCCCTGTCCCTTGGTTTTTCTCTTCCCTCCCCTCTCTGTCCCTTGGTGCACCCCCCACTTTCTTAGCGGTCACACTCCCCTTCCTGGTGTGCCTCCTACCTGTCTTGTAGCGTTGCGGAGCAGACCCTCTACAGGAGCTTCAGTTTTCTGTACCTGGCTGGACTGACAGGGAGTGCTCTCTCAGTGAGCACCTCCTCTCAGTCTGGCCGGGTACAGGAAACAGAAGCTCCTGTACTGTGCTCCGCTCCGCCACGCTACACTCAGTGGTGTATACACACTAACAGCCACACACACTCAATGACAAACACACAGACGTCACTGACAGACACAGACTCGCTGATCTGACACACACTCATTCATTCATTGACAGACACACACTCAATCACAAACATACTCTCACTGATTTGACAGACACTCACAAACACACACACACAGACACACACATTCATACAATCATTCACAGACACATACACACACTCACATACACAGACACACACACTCACAGACAAACACAGACACACACACACAGAAACACTCACAGACAAACACATACACACACTCACAAACACATACACACACTCACACATACACACACTCACAAACACATACAGACACACACTCACAGAAAAACATACACACACAAAGACAAACACATACACACACTGACAGACACATACACACACACTCACAGACACATACACACTCACAGACACACACACACACACACACACTCACAGACAAACACATACACAGACACACACACATTTAGACAAACACACACTCACACATACACTTTCAGACACAGACACACACACTTTCAGACACACACACACACACACACACTCACACATACACTTTCAGACACAGACACTCACACATACACTTTCAGACACAGACACACACACACACACACACACACACTCACACATACACTTTCAGACACACCACACAATTAAATATTAATATCCACCCAGCCTCCCTACCTGGAGAGCTGGTGTGGATGTGTCCCTGGGGTCCAGTGGGGCTTCCGTGCGGCGGGCGGCAGCGTTCTAATGAGAGGCTGCGAGGGAGCTCTAACCTGTCTGCTCTGCTCCCTCGCGGGCTGTCTGCTGATGCCGGGAGCCGGAATATGACGTCATATTCCGGCTCCCGCAGCATCAGCACACGGCGCGCGAGGGAGCAGAGCAGACAGGTTAGAGCTCCCTCGCAGCCTCTCATTAGAACGCTGCCGCCCGCCGGGGATCCAGAAGGTGACCTGGCAGGAGGGAGCGCTTCCCTCCTGCCGGTCACCGAAATCTGGCGCCCCCAGAGCCGGTGCGCCCTAAGGCGGCCGCCTGTGCCGCCTTATGGACGCGCCGGCCCTGGTACTAACATTAGCATGTGATGCCTCGCCGTATGGACTAAGAGCTGCATTTTCACATATCATGCTGGATGGCACAGAGCGGCCCATTTCTTTTGCTTCCAGGTCTTTAACTTCAGCAGAACAAAACTACTCGCAGATAGATAAAGAGGCATCAGCCATTGAATGGGTCACCAAGAAATTTCATGCATACATCTATGGTAGGGATTTCACACTAATCACTGATCACAAACCTCTGCTGTCAATTCTCAACCCTCAAAAAGGGATTTCTACAACAACTTTGTCTCATTTATAAAGATACGCTTTATTCTTGGGAACCTATAATTATTCCATCAGATATCGCTTACATGATGCTCATGGTAATGCAGATGCATTCTCCAGATTACCAATTGTAGAACACCCACCAAGAGAATTACGCATAGTTGAAATACAAAGGCCACAGACTAGCATATCTACAACATTGATAACCAGAAACACAGCGATGGACCCATGCCTATCTCAGATCTTCTCATATGTTCAGGCTGGATGGCCAGAGAAAGTAATATGTGAATTTCAACCATACTTCATAAGAAAATGTGAGCTTGTGACAGATGATGGATGCCTATAATGGGGCAATAGTGTACTCATACCCCAGAATCTACAACTTACAATGCTAAAGATCCTGCATGAGGGCCATTCAGGTGCTGTGCGCATGAAGCAGCAAGTCAGAGGCTATGTTTGGTGGCCACAAATGGATAAACCAGTTCAAGATTATTAGCTCGATGTCCAGGGTGCTGTCAAGCTCAGCAACACCAAAAGAAAGATAGTAGTCAACCTTGGCCATGGCCGAAGGACCCATGGTCAAGACTTCATCTAGATTTTGCGGAGCCAATCAATGGTAAAATGTACTTAATCATAGTGGATGCACATTCAAAATGGCCTGAAGTTTTCCAAATGCCTTCTATCACCTCCAGTGACACCATTTTAATCTTAAGGAAGCTTTTTGCCCAATACGGATTGCCAGTAGCCATAGTCACAGACAATGGGTCCCAATTTATGTCACATGAATTTCAATTATTCCTCAGCTCCTGGAACATCACCCACTACAAAACAGCTCCATATCATGCATCCTCGAATGGGCAGTCAGAATGGTTCAGACTCCTAAAAAGCACATACTTAGTACTATGGACCAGACTGGAAAGTCTGAAGAGATGCTGCTGGAATTGTTGACCACATATCAAAACACACCACACTCTACTACTGGGGTGACCCCGGCTTTGCTTATGTTTGGACGGCATCTCCAAACCAAACCTGATTTTGTTCGCCCAGAAAAACATTTAACATATCCTTCACTATGTTTCCTGGATTTAACATGATGGTGATCCTGTATGGATTCGGAATTACAGAGGATGGCCTCATTGGCTTCCTGGCACATTTCACAGATGAGAAGGTGCAAACTTTCACCAAAGACCACTAACTCAAACAACCAATTCAACCAACCACAAGTTTCCACACCAGACTCTGCCAGTGACATATGGCATGGTGTATGGCATGATTCCTCAAGTCTGCATACAAGCCATGATGTTGTTAGCGACTATGTTCATGAGGAATCTGAAAATGGCGCTACAGAAACTGATATGTCTGTTGGAACAAAACTTACTACTCTGAATACATTGAGGAACAACAGTGCTGTACAACGTCGTAAGTCTACTCGTCACAGACATTAGACAGATTTTTGGCAAAGCAATGAAACCTTGCAGAATACATCTGATATGCAAATACAGAGACAAAGAGCTCGTAACGTGTTTAAAGGAGATACCGAAATGTCCTGAAGGTGCGACCTTGCTGGATTGATTCTGTTTGTCGTGTTATGCTATATGTATTCTGTTCCTTGTTTTCTCTTACTTGTGTTTTATTTTTTATTAATATTATTATTTATTTATCTTTTTAATGGGAAGGAGAGGAGGTGTGATGTTTAGACAAACTCACGGTCTGTCTCTGAGTTTTCCCAGGTTGGGAGTGGCATTATGCCCCTCCCATTTTTTTCCCTGCTGCAGTGAATGCTGGGAGAAGAAGGATGTATGGTCATCTGGAATCAGCAGCCATCTTGTTGGTTAACAAGCCAACTTGGGAAGACACTGAGATGCTAGTTATAGGTTAGGAAGCTGTGTAATGTGTATAGTAAGAAAGCCTTGTGTTGACTCATCCTGTATACAGTAAGTACTTTGGGAGTGCGCCAAGGCACTCCTGGCACCATAACCACTACATAAAGCTGTAGTGATTATTGTGCCTGGATTGTTTTAACCAGTGTCCCTCCCAAGATTTGTTCTTCTGGTCCCCACCCTCATGCCCCACTGGCACTACAAGGGCTAAAAAAACTTGTATTCACTGTTACGGTATAACCCGGTGTAGTATGGGTTAATACCGTTTGGGAGAGTCAACTTTCAAAGGGAGCACCAACTCACGAACACTCGAATCCACCGAATTGGAAACATACGAAATCCTTCTCTCCTGGAACAGGTAAACGAAGAATCCAAAGTAGCAATTCCCCCCAAGTACGAGACGAGGCTCTGTATTGAGGGTAAAACAGGAATCTGCTTTTAATGTGGGCTACCTGCCCGGTATTTATGCAGGTCTCCCATCTGGTGGACATTCCACGAGGGGCCCAGATGGAAGACTGGGACAAAAGTGATACAGTAGCCAATGAGCACACTTTGGCTATAAACACTCACCTTTATACCAGGTAGACCCTCCTCTCTATCCTGGGGATAACTGGGAAGTAATGCAATTATCTCCCAGGATAGAGGCAACATGCCATTTTACAGGGGATAATAAAAATACATAAAAATACATAATAGGAAAACTACCGAATGCATTATATGCAATTAACGTATCCCCAGATAGCTTAGATCTGAGCGCACATTATTACCGAATGGCGCTCAGATCCTATACCCACAGTTCAATCGCCATGGAGCCAAAGTCTTTCACATTGTCTTTCAGTATACAAAGGGGCTCCATGGGATGGCTATCTGGGGTAAGTCCATTCGTGGAGAAAGTGCCGAACGGACTGGCGTTCGTATGTTGGAAGTCAGTAGAAGGGAGGTCGGCAGCTTCAGTGGTGTTCGGGAAAACTATTATCCGTTTTTAGTTTCATGAACTCATCGACGAACACCGTTGATCATTCGTATAGTCAAGATGGCCGCCGCCTCGTGGTCGGCATACGAACGACGACCACCCGGTCTGCGCTTGATAATTAGGAAGTGTCTGGGGTTAACCTCAATGTTCTGATGGGGCCAACAAGCAGCACACTTCCCTGCTGGGTGGCCGGTCTTTCGGTAGTTTGTTCGGTAGAAACAAGGAAATAACAGGGGGATTGTACGGACAGGGAAATAGCCGAACAAACAGACGAATGGAGGGAAAATAAAAGTAATCCATAGACAGATGGTTCTGTCACATTCACTTACCCAAGTCAGCCTCCTCCAACGTCACTCAATGGGGGTAGAGGGCAAGGCAGAGCCTGAGTACATTCAGCTTCAGTTAAGCGACCATAAGTCTCCTTGCAAACAGGAGGTGCCTCAAGTGGCTGTCTGATTGACAGCCACTAGAGGCAGACTTAACCATGCAATGTAATTATTGCAGTTTCTCAGAAATAATAATAATTAATATTGCGGGACTAAGGGGACAGGGTGCAGTGATTTACACCAGTTACTGCTAAGGACATTGCATTGGTGCATGGATGGGGGCGACATAATTTAGAACACAGATGGTCCAGATCTTCTGCTCCACCCTATGCTGAATGATCCACTCTTCCTGACAAATAGGTGGTCATGACATAAATGATGTTAAAGGGACACTCCAGACTCCTAAAGCACTTGAGCTTTCCAAAGTGGTTTATGTGGGAAAAGTGTGTCCTAATTTTTAATTTTACAAAAAGAGCAGAATTCAATAGAAATGTTCACCTTTATAAAGTAATCTTTACACCTGTCTTTCAATCAGCCA
The DNA here is from genome assembly GCF_036172605.1 of Pelobates fuscus. Lineage (NCBI taxonomy): Eukaryota > Metazoa > Chordata > Amphibia > Anura > Pelobatidae > Pelobates > Pelobates fuscus. Next base: position 73,619,227 of record NC_086325.1, on the reverse strand, counting down.
ACCAGACTTGTTACTTACTGATTTGTTTAGGTCAGTGTAGCTAAACTCAAAAAGGCAGTCAACCACCCAGTATATCTGCCTTGCAAAACGTCATTGAGCTGCATTGGGAAGTCTGTGATTGGACAGCCACAGAAAGTCTGAGAAAAAAAAGGAGGAATTGCAAAGGCTGCAGACAGATGTTTTTTATATATTTTTTCCCCCAATTTACTTATCCTTTATTGTATTGGTTGATGTATATAGCGAAACCTTTACTAGATTATTTTTATTCAGCTATTTTTTATTTTATTTTTCTTGCCCTTATATGGGAAGAAAAGATACAAATAGCTGAGACATTTGCTGCATAATATTGCTACTTTGTGAAATCACACTGCAGCTACAAAGACTATCTCCACAGAGTCCTGCAATCACTATTGTTTATTCAATAGGTATTCAATAAAATGTGATCTGATCATCATCTAAGTCACATCAATAGACAATCAAAGTCTGCTTAAACTAATAACACACAAAGAATGAAATGTTACCATGTTTTTATTGAACACACCATGTAAACATTCACAGTGCAGGTGGAAAAAGTATGTGAACCCTTGGATTTAATAACTGGTTGAAACTCCTTTGGCAGCAATAACTTCAACCAAACGTTTCCTGTAGTTGCAGATCAGACGTGCACAACGGTCAGGAGTAATTCTTGACCATTCCTCTTTAAAGAACTGTTTCAGTTCAGCAATATTCTTGGGATGTCCGGTGTGAATCGCTTTCTTGAGGTCATGCCACAGCATCTCAATCGGGTTGAGGTCAGGATTCTGACTGGGCCACTTCAGAAGGCGTATTTTCTTCTGTTTAAGCCATTCTGTTGTTGATTTACTTCTATGCTTTGGGTCATTGTCCTGTTGCAACACCCATCTTCTGTTGAGCTTCAGCTGGTAGACAGATGGCCTTTGGTTTCTTTGGTTTCATCTTTGGTTTCATCTGTCCACAGAATATTTTGCCGTACTGCTGTGGAACATCCAGGTGCTCTTGTGCAAACTGTAAACGTGCGGCAATGTTTTGTTTGGACAGCAGTGGCTTCCTCTGTGGTATCCTCCCATGAAATCCATTCTTGTTTAGTGTTTTACGTTTTACGTATTGTAGATTCGCTAACAGGGATGTTAGCATTTACCAGTGACTTTTGTAAGTCTTTAGCTGACACTCTGGGATTCTTCTTCACCTCATTGAGCAGTCTGCGCTGTGCTCTTGCAGTCATCTTTACAGGACGGCCACTCCTAGGGAGAGTAGCAGCAGTGCTGAACTTTCTCCATTTATAGACAATTTGTCTTACCGTGGGCTGATGAACAGCAAAGCTTTTGGAGATACTTTTATAACCCTTTCCAGCTTTATGCAAGTCAACAATTCTTAATCGTAGGTCTTCTGAGAGCTCTTTTGTGCGAGGCATCATTCACATCAGGCAATGCTTCTTGTGAAAAGCAAACACAGAACTGGTGTGTGTTTTTATAGGGCAGGGCAGCTGTAACCAACACCTCCAATCTCATCTCATTGATTGGACTCCAGTTGACTGACATCCCACTCCAATTAGCTCTTGGAGATGTCACATACTTTTTTCACCTGCACTGTGAATGTTTACATGGTGTGTTCAATAAAAACATGGCAACATTTCATTATTTGTGTGTTATTAGTTTAAGCAGACCGTGATTGTCTATTGTTGTGACTTAGATGATGATCAGATCACATTTTATGACCAATTTGTGCAGAAATCCATATCATTCCAAAGGGTTCACATACTTTTTCTTGCAACTGTATGTGGTGTAACTATTGAAGAGAGCTGCAAAAAAATAAATGTGGGAACCTTCCTATGGAGCAGGGTTGGACAAAAAGTAAATAGTAAACTGTTGTGCAACTCCCATGCTGGGGTGTTTGTGTGTAGTGTTGCTGTTTAATGCAGGTGTATACTTGTGTGTCTTGTTGGTATTTGAATGCAGGGATGCATTTACATATACACATACACTGCCATGCACAAAGATATGCGCACCCTGCCATAGAGACCCACAGATGCACGCACTCCTACGCACACATAAACACGTACACTGCCACATGCACAGGTACATACACACTGCTATGTACACACATACACACAAAGCACCACACATGCAGAAAAAAACACAATGACACACACAAACACAGTCCCACACACACAGATACATTCACTGACACACAATTAAACATACACAAAAAAATACGTCTGTACTCCGATATATATGCCAAGTAGCAGATCTAGACCTTAATGCCCAATCTCCTATAAACCATGATGTTGTATGGAACCTCTCCTTTGTTTCTCTCTTTTACCTATTTTATTTAATCCCAATAGAAGGTGGAGAATTGTTTTTGATAAGCCTTAGTACTTTCACATCAATATATATTTTCTCCCATTAGACTTATCACTCACTGCATTTACATGTATCCTACCAAAGAGTCTCTTGCACTTTCCAATGCTGATAGAGTTAGTGACACTCTAAAAGTCGACACAATACTTATATACCGTACTCAGAGCCAGGTCTAAAGGCTCTGGATAAGGTGAGCAAATCTCTGTGGTAGTGTGAATCTTTATCTATTGGATGCTTGAATACTACACCTAGATTTGATCTGTTTTGGTAATTGGAGAACTAGAGGTCTGGTTTACACCTGAAAAGTGCACACAAGCCTATTGTTTAGAGCATGGGTCATCAGCCTGGTCCCTACAGCCCACTAGTGGGCGTTTCAGGATTCCAGGTGGGCGGTAGAGGGTCCTGCAGCACAACAAGGGGAGCTGCATCCTCTTTCCATCGAGAGAGTGGCGGGCACGAGTGCACAAATGCACATGAAAGCACGAACGTGCGCAAACTTGTGCGAACACGAGAATGTGTGCACCGAACAAGAGTATGCATGCATGCGCGCGCGAACGCGAGAACCTGCCAACACGAGTGAGTGTAACACGTGGGAAGAGGAAGGGGAGGAGTGGGAGCTGATACATGATAGCAGGGACAGGCAGAAGCGGAGCAGAGCAGTTGTGAAATAGGAGAAAGAAAAGTTATAGGCAGGACAAGGAGAGAATTGTTGATCAAAAACATTTTTTTAAAAAAGGAAGAAAAATAGAAAAAAGGGGATACAATAAAGGAGGAGAGAAAGCAGTGTTTAGAGTGGCTCATGTTTTGGCAAGTTAAGTTTTGTTATCTTATAAAAGAAAGAAAGAAGGAATGTAAGTAAAGGAAGGAGAAGGAGAGAATAAAGAGAAAGGGAAAAAGAGACCCATGATATATTGATATAATATAAGGAAGGTAAAGAAGAAGAAGGCAGGAAAAGCAGCAAAAAAAAAAGGGGAAATTTCTTTTTATGGTGACGCGTAATAAAAATTGGCAGCTAATACAGCGTTGTTTTTGGTGTTTGTAATAAAAGGTAAAAGAGGGGTGGGAGAAGCACTGTGTGGAGTGCAGATCAAAACGTGGTAAGAGTAAAAGTAGTTGTTAAATTGTGCAACAAATTTAGAACCCACGTCTGAAAAAAAAGAAATATACTTGTGGCTATTTACCAGAGTATCTGAAGACACTTGCGCTAAAAAGTTCGAGTTACAGCAGCATTGGTGGGCGGTAAGGAAATTTTACCATCAAGAAAAATGCATTAGTGGGCGGTAGGTATAAAAAGGTTGACAACCCCTGGTTCAGAGTATTGGTGTCCAACCTTTTGGCTTCCCTGGGCCGCGTTGAGCACAGAGGAATTGTCTTGGGCCGCACATAAAAGCTAAAATATAATTAATTTATATAATAAAACTTCAAAAGCCCTTTTCTTAAATTTGTCTAGTAGATAACCCCCTTATTTGTTATCTTCATGTGGGATTGCCATATTTAAGGATACCAACTTAGGGAGGTATCTACTAAACACACACACATGTATATACATATGCACACATAACCACACATACACACACACAATCACAGACACATGCACATACAATCATAGACGTATACACACAATCACACAGTCAGATACATACACACACACACATAATCACAATTGTACACACAGACATATACACAATCATAGACTCACACACGCACATACAATCACAGACCTATACAAGCAGTCACAAATATACACACGAACACAGACCTATACAAACAGTCACATACATACACACAGACATACACACACAATCACAGACCCACACACACACAATCACAGACCCACACACACATACAATCACAGATCTATAAATACAGTCAAATACATAAATACATAATTACAGATGTACACACACACAATCACAGACCCACACACACACATACAATCACATACATAAACAATCACAGACCCCCACACACTTGCTACAATCACAGACTTATACGCACAATCACAAATACACACACACACAATCACAGACGCACACACGCAAACAATAACAGACCTATACACACAATCACATATATATACACATGCAATCACAGACCTATACACATGCAAAAAGCCAGCTCACTGCAGGCCACATGAAGGTGCTGTCCAGAAGGAGGAGTCCCTGCCTCCCTCCGCCCAGCACCATGAACACCATGAACGGCAACCAGCCTGCGGGTTTGACACCCCTGGTTTAGAGCCTATATCTGAAAAAGGCTCTATAAAGTGTGAGTTTGGATAAGATACATATAACATCAGATTACATTTTTTCTCAATATTACACTATTTCTGTGTTTTGTCTTCTATTTTTTTCATATAATCTATAGTAATTATAGGCAAGGTTCCAGGACAGTATGACATGCTTACAAACAATACCAATGCCTGTTATTGAATACTCAAGTACTCTGGTACCCATTGCCTGTATGTCCCTATATAAATGATGGATAACCATCTGCATGTTGGCAGGGGACTACACTTACTACATACAATTTGTTTCTGTACCCTGAGCAGTTTATTCTCTGCCATTGTGGGACACCATAACTTAAGGGGCCCGCGTATGCTGGGTGACCAGCAGGAGGGAGTGTTGTGTTGTGCTGCTCTCCTCCTGCCACTGTCTGTAACATGGCCGGGGGGATCAGTCTGACAGGAAGTGCTCACTGAGAGAACACTTTCTGTCAGATGGATACCAAGGATTTGAGCAGGTACAGGAGGGGAAGGGGAGGGAATGGGACACATGAGGATGCTGGGGGGACACGGAATGAAACACATGGCGGGGCTGGGAATAATACACATGGAGGGGAGGAAATAATGGACATGGAGGGGAGGGAATGACACACATGGAGGGGGAAATGAGATGCATACATGGACTGGGGGGTGACACACATAGAGGATTTGGGGAATGAGAAACATTGAGGGACTAGGGGGAGGCAAAGAGACACATGGAGGTGTTGGAGGGGCGGATGAGACACCTGTAGGGGCGAGGGGGTTGAGATACATCGGGGGGGGGGGGGGAATTTTCACACCGGGGGCATTGTGGTTTCTAGTTACGCCTCTGTGTAGATAGGTATCTATAGGGCAAAGGTTAGGTAATCAGGCAGTGCTTTACTACTCATTGACATCTCCAGTAGTACCAAACATGAATGGAATGCCAAACAGGGAAAGACTGGTGATTATCCCGAGCATTTCACAACCCTGTTGCTGCAATCAGTCAGTTATTATATCTTCCAGAGTTATTATTCTTACATTCTGTTACCATCCTCATACCTGCGGCAAGCCCCCTGGATATGCCCTATAGATTAGTAAAAAATAATTGCTCGTTTTCACAGTTTTCTGCACAATCCTTAAAGTTTGGTCTTTTATTCAGGCTCATCAAAACATTATCTTCACTAAGGGCCATTAACCTCCAGGTTTATGTCATGCCTCATTACAATTAATCACTATATCCATTACTTTCCTGGTTTGAGTCAAAACGCAAACATAATATATAGAATACATTTTTTATTCTCATTTATATATGACAGGTCCACTTTAAGAATGGTCACCTGTGCATTTACCTTGAAGAAAAACCATGTATGTTGTCAGCCTGTGTCTATTAATAACTCCACAATGCTTAGAGTGCAGAAATACTTGTCCTGCAGCTACAGATACATCAATTTAACGTCACAAGAGGTGAACATCAGATTTACAGTACGCACATAGATTGCTGACTAACCCTTTCAGGCCCAGCATACTTTAACAATGCTAGGTGCACTGACTGTGAAAAGGATAATAATTCACAATAAAGTGACGCAAATCCTAGCACAAAAATAGTATACATCGCTACACGTCAAATATTATCTAACAGGATTATTTGCGTAACTGTCAATTGTCCGGGTTTCACACGAATTTCAAGTTTGGGCGACAATAGCTGATCTGAAAAAAAAACCTCTAAGTCAGCAGTATTTCCAGCTTATCTATTGTGCTAGCTCACCTGTATTTTCACTGCAAATTCTCAACAATCAGAGGAACACTCTATACACCATAACCACTACAACACTCTCTCTCACTTGCAGCCTCCTCTCAGCAGGGAACTCTAAGCTCTGAATTGGCAGTGCAGAGCTTACCTCATTCATTGAGAACAATCCGCAATCAGGAGAGCTCACTGAACCTCCTAAGCAAGAGCTTTTCCAGATCTCTTGAAGGCTAAGAGAAGTACATGGCAGACCCCTAACTACTTACACTGGGGGGGAGGTACTAGTGCGATATAGTCAGGGCCGGATTAAGTGCACATTGGGCCTGGTGCTGACAATTATGATAGGCCTAATTACAGAATCTTATCGACCAAAAACACTAAAACAGTCATACCTCCCAAGCGTCATGTATCTGATGGAGATGGTGCTGGAGGGAAACTCATAGGATGCAGCTATAAGAAAACACATACTCTATGCTAATCTCTCTGATTTATGCTTTCATCTTTCAAGTAAATCCATAACCCCTAACAGCAGTGTCCAGTGAAGCAGGAAGTCAATGGGCATGGTAAAAGGGTTGGGGCCCCTGGTGCGAATCACGTGACCAGACCTGCCAAAAGGGGAGAACATGCCCAAAAAGGGGGAATGTCTGTCCAAAGAATTGGAAGGCCAGCCTGGCATGAATGCATGTCAGGCTGCCCGCCAATCCTGCAGGCTGTCCAACTAAGGGCATACTAAGCAGGCAGCATTCTGAGTTTGACATAAATGCGTCTAATGATGCGCTCGCTCAACGCTTTCTAAGGACTGTCCCCTAGCACTCGCTGGTCCACTTGTCTCCTTACCTTCTTACTAGCAGGCAGAAGTTCCTGGTATATAGTCTGAGACAGAGAAAAGGTGTATGTAGTGAGTGTAGAAGAAAGAGGATATGCCACATTGTTAGAGAGACCAACGTCTGCATTACCTAAACTAATTTTATTGTTAGCCAGTCCACACAAGTTTTGTTCACATACATCCCTCTTAAGATTCCAAACTTAAAGGGACACTATAGTCACCAGAACAACTACAGCTTATTGTATTTGTTCTGGTAGGTAGAATCATTCCATTTAGGCCTTTTGCAGTAAACACTGTCTTTTCAGAGAAAATAACTCAACTGGCCACTCCTTAGATGGCTGCTAGAGGTGCTTCCTGGGGCAGTACTGCCTAGTGTGCAGCACTGCCATTCAGTGTCTCCACCCTCTGCATGCAGACAATGAACTTTCCTCATAGAGATGCATTGATTCAATTTATCTTTATGAGGAGATGCTGATTGGCCAGGGCTATGTTGGACTTGTGCTGGCTCTGCCCCTGATCTGCCTAGTTGACAGTCTCAGCCAATCCTATGGGGAGGTATTGTAATTTGCTCAGACCACCACTTCTGATGATGTCAACAGACAGTCAGTTCAGAGGCAGAGCCAGCAGCTGCAGACTTGAATACAAGTTATATTTTAGTATACCCAGGGAGGCAAGAAGGGGCCAGGTGGTTTTAACATAATAGGGTCAGAAATACATGATTGTGTTCCTGACCCTATAGTGCTCCTTTAAGCAAGAGTATGTGAAGAGTAGTTAGGGTTGCCACCTTTCTTGGAATAAAATACCAGCCTTAATCATTTGTGTAATCACAAGGAGTGACATCAGAGAAAATTCAGTAAAATCACCAACAAACTACTCACAGTTTGATTCTGCTGTATAGATGGAGTGCTCCCAGTGTCTCAGTCTCGCAAGTCACTCAGTGTCTCAGTGTCCCTATGTATCACAGTGTCAGTGTCCCCATGCCGCCCAGTCCCCTAGTCTCCCAGTGTCTCAGTGTCTCCATTTCTCCCAGTGTCCCAATGCCTCAGTGTGTCCCCATGTCACTAGGATACTGGGGACACAGTGAGATCCGGGGACACTGAGAGACCCGGGGACACTGAGAGACCCGGGGACACTGAGAGACCCGGGGACAATGAGACATTTAGGGAAACTGAGAGAAATGGGGACACTAGGTACACAGACACTGGGAGACATGGGGACACTGAAACATTTCGGAACACTAAGACACTAGGGACACAGACATGGGAACACAGACACTGGGAGACTAGGGGACACTGGGAGACACTGGCTGGGAAACAGACACTTGGGGAGACATAGGGACAGTTGTGGACATAGACATGAGGACACATGGGGACACTAGGCACACTGAGAGACATGGGACACAGACACTGGGAGACATGGGGACACTGAAACATTTGGGGACACTAAGACACTAGGGACACAGAGACATGGGGACACTGAGAGACTAGGGGACACTGGCTGGGAGACATGGGGACAGTTGTGGACATACACATGGGGACACTGGGACAAATAGGGACACTGAGACACATGGGCACACTAGGCACACTGAGAGACATGGGACTCAGACACTGGGAGACTTGGGGACACTGAGACACTAGCGAGACTGGATGGGGGACAGTCTCAGTGTCTCAGTGTCTCCCAATGTCTCTCAGCATCCCCATGTTTTCCAGTGTACCCAAGTGTCTCAGTGTTTCCAGGTCTCCCAGTGTCTGTGTCCCCATGTGTCCTAGTGTCCCCATGTGTCCCCTAGTGTCTGTGTCTCCTAGTGTCTCAGTGTCCCTTAGTGTCTCAGTGTCCCCATGTGCCCCCTAGTGTCTCAGTGTCCCCATGTGTCCCTGCTGCCTTTCCCCCCATCCCTCACTTACCTGAGCTGTAGAGCTGCTGTCTGGACTCTGTGCTGTGTTGCTGCTTCCCTATGGATCAGTAAGTAGTAGAGAGAGGCAGGAAAATGCTGTAACTTCCTATCCCTGCCTCTCTCCACACAGTGACCCTTACTGGCTGGTGCTGGTATTGCAGAGTAATCTAATTATTTTGAGAAAAATACCTGCATTTGTATTGCTGGTATTACTGCAATACCGGCACGGCACGGCAGCCTCAAGTATTGGCTGTGCCAGTAAAATACCAGTCAGGTGGCAAACCTAAGAGTAGTGTGTAAAAAAAAAAAAAAAAAAAAAAACATTTATTTTTTTTTTGAAATGGGCCTATTCCATGGGCCTGGGCCTGGAGCTGCAGCTCCATCAGCCCCTATGTTAATCCGGCCCTGGATATAGTGATTATGGTGCCGGAGTGTTCCTTTAATGATATAGCAAATAAATATTTAAAATATGTCTGATCTGGCACTGAGAATGGCGAGCATTAGACTTCATAACATCAAAAAATAAATATGAAAAAGTGTCCAGAGAACTTCCTCAATCTTTTCAAATATGAAATAAAGGAATGTGCATGCACATCACCGCTTCCTAATTTGGAAACCTAAGGCCCTATAGTTGGTACTATCATACCAAGGGACTCTCTGGATACTTTAGTGGATTAATACTGATAATATTACATCATTTTCTTTGTTGTGGAAAGTAACATTCAGCTCTAGCTACTCAACAAAGCAGGTGCCCAGTGGTCTCCTCAACCACTCAACCAGAAGATGTTAGCTACTATAGCAAGTGGAATCAGAGTTCTCAAGGCCACACACCTATTAATGACACATACTCTGCCCATGGTCATTTATTTTTTTGTATTTTCTTCCTGTTCAGCACACAGTGCTGTTTAGCTCCTCACCAAGCAGTGGTACATGACCCACATATGAGGAAGGGAATAACACAATGCATATATACAAATTAATTGCAGGTAGAAATTTTTTGTTTAAAATCCTCTATCAATCATTGTTTAAAGTGGATCTATCATCTACAACGTACCTTTCTCCTATTGTTTCATCTTCTCTTCCACTTTCCCAATAAGATTACTTATTTTCTTAATGTCTGATCTATTGCTCATTAAAACATTAAATAAAGTAGGGACTACTGTGTCATGTATTTTTCCTACGTTTGACAAAAGTGACAAAAAAGTGTAGCTTAGTCAAGCTCCGCTTCCTTTGTCACAAAAAATTCTCCCGTAGTGCTCACCTCTACGTCCTGACCTTCCTCCGTTGTCTTACGAGATCTTTGTGCGTCATTTCTACTGATAGTAAACTTGGGATATTCGTCCATTCATCTGAAAGATGAATGAACGAATATAAATTACAACAAATGAAACAAAAAACGAATTGCTCATGGACAAAATTTAAACGGTGCAATTCATTTACAGCTGCCTCCTTGTTATATTTTAAAATCAAGCCTCTCACTCAACGGGAGCCAATATCACCCCCATATTAGTGGTAACGGATTAGGGCTATGAAAAAAACCCAACAGGAGGGCATGATGTCCCCTAGCCTTCACCTATTGATGACTGCATTGGCAACAGGTTTATCAGAGCACTTTTATTGGTTGGCATAAGCAAACTAGTCAAAGCGCTCTGAGTCAAATTTCACGGCATGGTAAAGCTTCAAAAGACTTTCCTGTCCTGCGAACTGAGTATAAGCAGAGCCCTCGTAGGGTGAAGATGTTTTATTATTTTCATCAGGATTTTTTTTCGGTGTGTTTTTTTTTTTTTGCGATTGGGTCCTGTGGTTTGTGCTCCTAGATGTTTGGAACAACCTACGACCAAGTTTCTTACAAAACTGCGTGCAAGTGTAAGAATTTACTTAATATTTGTTTGATTTAGAATTTTCTTCTGTTCACTCACTTTGTATTCTGTAAATTGATAAAAAATAAAAGAAAAATAAACTATTAACATTTAGATTTTTGAAAGCATTCTTACATTGCAGCACCTGCCTAAAAACATTGCACACTAGTGTATCTTTCTGTCTTGGTAATTTTGGGGGAGGAGGGAGTTGGAGGTCCCTGGTTAACGTCTAACAATTTCCGGTTCAGTTAATACCCTGCCTGTGTCTCCAACTTTGCTTAACATCTTGAAATTGCTAATACATAATTCATGAATAGATAATTGCATTTTACTGTTGAGTAGTAACTTTTTAACATTTAAGAGTCAACGGACTGGGGACAAAAGTCCAAAACCATTACACTGAAGTAACATATTTAAGTTAGACTTGTTTTCTATGATGTGAGTAGATTAGTTCCACCACATTTACTTCATTCCACCAAAATAAACTACAGACTCCTTTTCTTCTTAAAATGTTTATTGTACTCAATTAACACATGCAATACGTGTCAATGGCTCTGTGTTGTTTCAACAAATACATAAATCCTTTCCTCTTTTACAATAATGTAACAACAAGCAGCATTTCATGGTGGTCTTATGGACAATAATACAGCAGCTGTGTTTATACTGTCACCATACATCTCCTGGGATAGTGTGTACACCCACACAAGTCCACTACACCGAGAACAAAGCATTCACTTACAGTTTACAGCTGTATACAGGAGATTGAAATACGGGCAGCAACATATATATATATTTATATATCTATATCACCAAGATCACATTTAAAAATAGTGAATCTGTTAACCCCTTTCATTAATGAGGGAGTTAAAAGTGCAGTCCCATTTTGGTTTTATTCATTGGGGTAACTTGTTTTTTTTTTTTTTACAAAGCTTCGAAAAAAACTTCTCCTTTTGATTGGTTCATAAATTTTGTAGATCTGTGTCTTCTACCTCTAGACTTCAAAGTTCCCCAGCAATGTAAGTCTCCAGAGATTCTTTCTAACAACACAGACAGGTCCACCAGCCAAGCATTCTTGTGGACAGTTGCGCAAGTGCTAATTAAAGGCCACCTGTTTATAAGGACATCACGAACACCTTACTGGTTCAAGTCAAAGGTAGACTAGGAGGGCAGAGCTGGGAACAGGAAAGGAGGATAAAACTCAAGGAGTCATTCAACAAGTTTTGCCATACTAAAAAAATTGTGTACATGTGTTGCTTCTCCACTACTGCATCCAACCAACATAGTGTCCAGGCTGAAATTAAAGAAAGTGGGGGGATTAATTGACAAGTACCATAAATCCCCTCCAGTTAATTACAATTATATGGATGGTCAAGTCTGCTCTACACTGAGGCATAACTATTCCATTTACAAATCAGACATGTTGGGGACTAAGGGAATAAGGGGTACAGTGTTCATGTTAAAACTATAATGGTCTCCGGACCCTTCATGAGCTATCATTGCTCCTCCATTCTCTTTTTTTAAGGTTGAACAAGGTGGGGGATGAGGGTTTGTTAACAGAGAGAGAGCTGGCTTACAAAATACCTTTTCACTATGATTGCCCATCAACTCTGTTCCACTCTTTAGACTACTTTATGCAGAACGTTTATAAGCATGAGGCTACCGCATCATGGCTCTATTGAGGAACATCTACAACATATGCATAATTAAAATGTTGTATTGGTTGACATAAATCCCTGAAATGTGTAATTTTTGTATTCTTCCCTAAATCATTTGATGATTTGGCTTTGACAAACCTAAGAAAGCCCACACGTTTACGATTCCCGACCATCACAATGACAATATGGCTCTTAGAAGATATTTTGGAACAATTGTTGAATGGCTCCTTAACTGGTTTATTTACTAAGCAGTGTTCATTCGCTAAGAATTGCAAAGAGACTTAAAAAATTAGACCAAAAAGAAAATTTGACAATATAGTTCGTATCACTATTTGAATAATTATCCCTTAAAAAAACAAAAAAAACAGATTTTTTAAACCAATCCAACTACTAGTGCTGGGTATGGAGCAGCTACTCTTAAGATTTTAGAGGGTTACTTAAATGAACACTCTGTGGAAAAGAGCTTATTAAACGGTACAGCCCAAACTGTTTTGGTTTATTTAATTGCAAAAATGTGATGTACAGTATACTAGTCAATAAGGATACAGGAAGAAGACCTGCAGCTTTGAGGTTGTATCGTTTATCAGCACTTCACATAGAATGCAGCATAGAAAAGCAAGATAGTGCCCCAATAAAACATGTTGTAATGATTCTATCTGTATATATTAAAAATATTTTATCAATAGGTCTCAAAGCATCTAACTGGACTGAAAAAGCTAAAAAAAAAAAAAAATTCTAACTATTATTTTTTTTGTGTAAAGGATTTCATTATTCGTGGTCTTATATTAAAAAAAATATTTCACAGTGTATAAAGTATGTGTTTTATATATATAGTAGGCCTTTTCATCACAGCTTTGCTTCATAAGGCCAATAAATGAAAATGGGTAGGAGGGGATTGAACAATTCCAGGTTTTAAACTTTTAATTTAAAATCTCACAAAATACATATAATAATAACAATAATAATAAAGTATTTAAGCAGGAAAGGTACATTCAGATTGCTCTGGTTTTCAATTAGTAAATGTATTATATATTTTAGTCACAACATGCACTTCAGAGCCAAATTCCAGTACAGAGGGAGATATATTGTTGATCACCTATTAGAGCTGTGGTGGTGTGCAATATACACTGTAGGGGTTACAAGTCTGTATGTGGCATTGTATGAAACTAAGGTGGGATAGCCTGTGGAGCTGTTACTGGTGAAAAATGCCCTTCCAGTTTCTACATTTTCCCTTGGATGATATTAATGCCTCAGTCTATAGGTTCTAACTTTCCAAAACAATCCATTAGAACTTCTACTACACATTTTTTATGATTTCTTTAACAGTTTCCTTTACATATTAGTGCTAAGTATGACACAGGAGACCCATGTTGTCTTTGACACATCAAGGACTTGGTTTGGAGTGCTGTTTGTATGATAACATAGCATCAACGATCCAAACATGGAACCTTAGAACATCCAGCAATATGTATCTCCTAAAAATATTTGAGAACGCTAGTTTCCCCAAGATTTTCTGGGTATGGTAACTCATTTGTAGGGTAGTTAAATAAATATAGGCTTGGGAACCTGTACAAATTAAAGCAGTATATAAAAACATGGCGTCAAACTAAGCTGCTCATTTTGTTTTTAGGTAACTTTAAATATGGTTGCCAATGTTGTATTAATTGTCCATTTTACTCTTTTTCATGCCTAGCAGCAAGGCCCTTTTTAATTGCATCATGTAGATGTAAATTGAAAACAGGCACCATTTAAATGATAAGCCAGTAAATATTATAGAATCTTCAAGACAAAATGGATGACATATCTTGTATTACAGTCCCAGCATGCTTCTTAGAGAATTAGTCTTATATAATGATCCAAACCATTAATAAATATCCATCTTTAAAAAACTGCAGACCCTGTACATTAGCCACAAAAAAAGAGTATATTATATCTATACATATATATACAGCGTGCTTTGTGCTCTTTAAATCTCATTTTAACAAAATATAAATATTAACCCTAACCTTTCAGACGTTATATGTGTTCTCTATCTCTCTCTCTATTTTTCTATCTTACATCTTCTAGTAAGCAAAAATGGGACGGGGCGAGGATGGGGACACACAATATTGGTGAATATGTATAGCTTTAGAGAACAGCATCTCAACAGTCAAGGTAGAGGCGGCTGTTAACAAAGGGTTCTCTTAGAGATGAGTCATCGATAGAAAAAATGTACAGGTCACGTATATATTGAGACTTAAAAAACAAAAATTTAAGAAGCGAATGGACCTGGTAAATTAAATTGTTAGATTTCAATAAATACTATACTATGCCATAAGCGTAAATAAAAATACAAATACATTTTTCTTGGTACAAAAGAGATAAATGCCCTCAAATAATATCCACTCAATAGTCATAAGGAAAAAAAAAGTGATAATAAAAATATGTCCTCATCTCTTTAGAAATTAATGTTCGTAAAAGTAGAAGAGAAATCTAATAGGGACAAGAAAAATAAAAAATAAGTTGCAGGATGCCAACTACTTAAAGCTTCTCTGTGTGATTCAACAACAAGATGCAAAGGCGAAAGCAGAGGATAGCTTTGATGTTGGAGCTTAAATATTGTTTCCTAGGAGACCGGATGAAATTATAAACTCAACTGTTTTAGATGGAGGAGTCTGCCAGTGAATCCTCTGAAGTGGGAAATACCACTGACATTCTCTTTAAATGCATATCGTGCTATCAACAGCTTCGGCATACTGCTCTTTGTCCCGACTGGGAGGCTGAATGCAGACAACATAAAGACTGGTTTTGGGAGCAAATGCTTTAAAGCATAGCTATTTACAAACAAAGGCACAAAAATAAAAGATATCAAAATATATAATTAGAGTTGTAGTCCAGCAATAAGCAGGGATGCACCTCAGCTCTAATTAGATATAAACTATATTAAATCTTTGACAAGGATAAGCTGCCCAGCTCCGATCGGGCGCAAAGCCAACGTTTAGGGCACAAGGTAATTCCCAAGGAAGGTTGATAATTTGTACCAAATAATATGTGGTTTGATAACAAGGGAATCTCAAAAACAGCTATCAAATTGCTGATTGGAAAAATAATATCTATGAGATTAACAAATTAACTAGAATAGATAAGGTAGCGGTTTATACATTCACTTTGTGTTGTGAATGTGCGTTAAACCCCAGGACTAAGTTATGTGTATGAATTAACCATGTTACAAGGTATCTTTCAAGCTCATTATTGTACTGCACCAAGGGTCTATCCCTGCAGGTTGGCTCAGTATGACACTAGCAGCAGTGAGGCTTATCTAAATACGCAGGAATGGCCAGTGATGCATAAGATAAAAGCTCTCCTGCCACTTTCACTGATAACTGTCTGTGTCCATGTTCGTGCTATACACTAAGTCTGTGAATAATCTCCAATATATTTTAGCATATTTAATAAATAGATTATACTGTAATGGCTTTGTTTCTCCATTTTCTCGTTTAGAGGACATTTAAAAAAGAATGTAAACAAGCAATCAACGTTAGCCCTCTGCTTTAACCCCTTAACGACCATGTCATGTGTCCTTAAGGGGTTAAACAGATTCCTTTGGTGAAGATTTCACTTACGATAGCCCTGAAGTATGCATTATTTATAACCATCCCTGTGTTAAGGAGTAGCTTGGCAATGTTTAGAGGATAATCTATGTTCATAAGAGGAAGTAATGCATTGTGGATTTAGATGGAAGTAAGGTCTGCACTCACAGCTTTTGCAATGACACCATAACTTCTATACAGCTTTTGAGGT
The DNA here is from genome assembly GCF_036172605.1 of Pelobates fuscus. Lineage (NCBI taxonomy): Eukaryota > Metazoa > Chordata > Amphibia > Anura > Pelobatidae > Pelobates > Pelobates fuscus. The sequence goes on along the minus strand of NC_086325.1, from coordinate 73,602,849 downwards.
GTCCACATGTCAATTCAATAATGCATTCATTAGACCATAACAAGGTAAGCAAATGTATTGATGCCCATTTATTATGACGGACATCCTTGCAGAGGAGTAAGTGATCACCGGGCAAATGGTATAAATTATGTTTGTCTATCTTAACCCTTTGGCCAGAAATAGATGTACTGCTCAATGGGTAAATAGATTGTATTACACATATTCTGGTGGGTAAGTTGCAAAGTGTGCATCTCAAAATTTGTGGAAAATTGGTTCAAGAGTGTAGGGTCAGCACTATTAAATGGGCCAATAATGTGTTGATATAAATGGGTGGTATGTGAAATGGCACACGACCAAAAGTTGGTATATAAATGTAATAGTGTATTTGCCTCTGAATTTATAATAAGTAGGAGAATATATACATTTCAGCAACTTTGGCATAATATTTATAATTCACTGATCATTTAACTAGATTTTTTGACTTTTGCAATAAAAATAAATTAGGCAAATTAATTACCTTTTACAAATATATATCAAGATCTTCTTAGGTATCATCTCATAAAAGCCTATTACAAGTTAACGTTTAATTTCTTTTTAACATCCTGATACCTGTATCTCAATCCAACTGTTTGATCATGCAGGTTGTTATGGTACGCATATGATTCATTTAAATACATGTCTGTGCTATTTTAATATATATAATATTCAGTGTACTCTTCAGCAGCACCTTCGTCAATCATACTACTTTATCTTTGCACACCACAGAGTTTATTCACTTAAATGGGAATTGTGGAAAGTGAAAGTACAGTTTAGGTAAATATTACTGGGAAAAAAATAGTGAATTGAAGATTTTTTTTCAATTCAGTTATTTTGTTCTACGACTTGCAATTATTTTGTCAATTTTCCGCATTTCTCTGATGTTGTCAATGGTAATCTTTAAAACATTGTGCAACATATTGTGATAGCACACAAAAACAAAACAATACGTGAAGCTCAGGATTCTTTCTGACTCTTGCACAAGCTACAGGTATTAGCAGTTGTGTTGGCATAACCATCATCGACAGTGTGAGAAGAGGTGAGAACAGTGCTGATAGTTGGCTGAAACCTTAGTCGGACCATTCATTTTCTTCGAGTTCCGAGTCATCGTCCGACTCACTGTATTCCACAGCAATCCTGCGTGACAAGATGGTGGCCACATCGTTTCCAACTGGCTCCTTCTTAGCCTCTTGCTCACGCTGCTCTTGGACTTTCCGGAGCTGGATACCTTTAGAATGAGCACAAGGTAATAAAATGTGAATATGCACAGTTCAACTTTTAATATGAAGATGTCCATTCTCTTCTAATATCTAACATTTAAATTAAACATTTCTTTCTCTGTTTAGTCTCCAGGGAAAATTAAAAAAATTAAAATGTATTTATTTTTATGGAAAACAACACTGAAATGTATTGTTTAAGCACCTGAGAGACCTTCGTCTGTCAACTTGCATTGGTAGCATTGGTAGTATTGTAAAAAAAAAAAAAAGCAATTATCTTATAAAATTTTTTTTTAAATAGTCAATTGTTTTTCCAATTTAAACATTCAATAGGAAGGGAGTACCTACCTCTGCGGATTGCGGCCAGTAAGTCGCTCCTGGCATCGCTCATTGGGATGAGTGGAATTTGAGGTTTTCTTGTTTCCACAGTGACAGGAGTAGGGGAAGCCGAATGAGCAGGAGATGGAGTGATAGTTGGGGGACCAGGGGGAGGGGGAGGAGGGGCCATAGGGGGTCCCATAGGGCCAGCTTGAGGAGGGGAGAAAGAATAAGGACATGGTGGTGCTGGTGGAGGGGAGGGGATATATGAAGAGAGAGAAATGGAGGCAGCAACATTGGGTGCCACTGGAGTGGGTGCAGAAATGGGGCTGTCAAAGGCAGTTTGTGCTGAGGGGATCATGGGGGGAGGTGGTGGGGGAGCAGGGGGCACAAAGTATTCTGTAACTGGCATCTGCTGACCACTGCAAAGAGAAAAGGGTAACTGAATTTTAAATTGTTACATTCAATTGCTTTATCCCCGCATCATCAATCATCATACTTCAGGGCACATAGTTTAGCTTTACATCTTATATTAAAACAGTTATAACAGTGGATAAATGATGATTAACGTAATAGTCATATCCAGTACATTGTGTAAAAGGTTAGAGTAAAACATGAAACAACAAATATATCATCATTAGGAACCTGCTGAGCTCCCAAAACATAAAAAGGAGAAAGTAAAAGTGGGATGGAGAGGCCTAATTTGTAGAGAACGCAACATGGAAATATTGCTATTAGCAGGTGCCACAGAACCCTGAGATATTAGCCCAGATGGGTATGTGTTGGGAGTAGTGTGGGTGTGAGAGAAAGACAGGTAGGTGTCAAGGAAAATATAAAAATGCATCACACAGAAATTCTATCTAGCAACAATTTATTAGTTTTTCCAACGGAAGCAAAGAGAAATTGTCAATCCACCTTCCTTTTCTTAAGCCAGAAGGATTTTCATTAACAGAACATACCTTTTAATGTAAGTAATCATGCTTTGCCTCTGGTATTGTGGTTTATAAATACCATTTGTGGGGTGGTAACGCTGTTACTTTTCAATGCATGGTACTTTAATTATACGAAACCTGCTTTGTTCAACTTGAAAGCATTGGTAATTACTTTGTGTATGGGATACAATAACCCATAATCTAATTAGCATGGATATTGCAAGTCACCAAGGCATCTCATAAACATCTAGAGGCTGTTGGTTGAATGCCTTTATAGGTTCCAGATAGACTTCACTACATACTGAGATTCACAAGGCAACATCCATCTATTGGCAAATGAAATGTTTGCTTCTTTTCCCTATGAAATAATTGCATTCTTCCATTGGTAATAGCAAAATCAAAGCAATAGTTTTAGTGATCAATATCTGTAACATAATTTGTTCTTAAAATTCCACAGAAGCTCTATGTTCTAGAGTCTAGACTGAATAATATGAATAATAAATATAAATAATATATTTAGGTAGTAGATTAATGATTAGCCTGAATGTGATGCATATCAACATTAAAACCCTACAGTTAAAGTTAAATCCCCTTTAAAAATACCGGTATATACAGTTAAGATGTAAAGCATAAGATATGTGCTTTGCAACACTACAATCAAAGTGTATTTAAAAAAAAAAACAACCTGCTCAAATTTGCTTGTGCCATTAAAATGCATTAATAATAGGGCATTAATGCATATGGTAGCACGCTCTGGAATCAGCAACACCCTATCGACCTGTACAGTTTCCTGCAGTACTGCTAGCAATGATAGACTGTGTGTGTTTACACTAAATGTTTTATATAGTGCCATAAAAAAAATTGAACCAGACTGCGGGATAATGCTCTTTGGTAATGACTGAGTTCATTCAATGAGTTTTCTAAAACTGGCACATTGGCCAAGTGTTTGCTTCCCGAGAATGGGAATGAACAGTATCTGGCATAAGAGATGTCTTGGCTGGGTAAGAACACATTGCTGATTGCAAATAGTAATAATATATATAGAGAGAGAGTGTGAGCTCTCCAAGATTGTGAACCCTTCTACTACAACCAAAAGCAATTAGGAAAGTGTATTAGTGTATTCCCCCCCCCCCCCCCCAAAAAAAAAAAAATGCATGTGTAAAATATATTCTTCTTTAAAATGGACCAACTGATTTTGAGATTTTTGTACCAGTAACGTTTTATTAACAGCCACTTAGGTTTTTGTCTGTATATCGTGCATTGCATGATAAGCCATTTGATCAAAATACAGAACAGAATTCACAATGCAAGTAACATGTTTATAATAAAGGTAACCAGGGGAACCCTGTAAAGTGATTGGTCAAAAATGAACATGTGGGGGGCGGAGCCTGACTGCCAAGGGAACCAGACGTGCTCGGCAAGAGCTCCTGCATCTGGTCCCTATAAATCGAGATTTACACTCAGGTCACTCACCTAGCAGACCGTTTTCGGCACCTATCTTACCGGTACACCAGAGGATACTCGCCGTGAGCTGATCCGACCCCGGTACGTCCTGATAGCAGTCAGCGGCCTACGAAAGCCTGAGCTCTGGAGAGACGGCCGCTCTCCAGGCTCCTTCGTTGCCTGAATGGCCCGCGTGTAACCGAAGCTATGCTCCTTCCCCCCCCCTCTGGACCGGCGGGGGTTATCCCGGTATCCACTGGCTGGTGCCCCTGTCAACCCTGCACAGCTCCCACCTCCCGACGCATGATCGTGGCTGATCCACCTAAGATGGCGGCCGGGCCCCTGCATCACCATCAGGGCCTACTGCAGCACATGGAGACACGGGAAGGTGCTGCAGAATATGTGCTAGAGCGACTGGATGCCACCTTTGCGGACTTCTGGGCCAAATTGGAGGCATTATTTGCAGCAACACCAAATCATTCTCCAGAGGGAGATCAACCCAACGAGCTATCCTACAAACCTGCAGAAAGCCAGGCAGTTCCAGGGGGATATTCTACTACACGAAGCGGCAAGCATAAACCCCCCCCCCCCGCACAACTAACAAAGGAGAAAGCGCAAGAAACCACAGTGGCGAACAAAACTCCGCCGACCAGGCCAGCTGCATGGACACTACTACTCACCTCGACCACGGAGCTCCAGACGCCCGCAACAGGGGCAAAGACCCCCAGAGGCGATCTCCTTAAGCTGCCTGCCATACAAAAATGCCAACCCATGGAGGTCACGATCCTCACTGGCTCAACGCCGCACATGGAAAGTGCAAGAAGGGGGAGCAGCTAAGGCTGCGCCTGGCAGCTTATTGGACTCACACAACTGGCACCACCGATCCAGCCGCGAGGCCCGAGAGGCCAACACGCATACCAAGTGCAGAGCTGGCGTCGGTTGACTCAGGGCTACACAGCGGACTATAGCCACAATTCCGCCCGAGCACTGGAGAAAGCCAGGCACTATAATATGAACATCCAGATTGCCTTGTTACCATAGGTTGACCAGGTGTCTCCTTTTTGTATCCGTCTGTTCTCTTCTTCCTCCTCTTTCCAATATCCTTCTGTTCCTATACCAGGAGCACTGTATGCTCCATATCTAAAGCCTGTACACAGCAAGAGCACCATTGCTATAGATATTATCACTCAGCCTGCATTTAATGTGTTTTATTAATCCTAATGTTTCAGCTTCGAAACAACAAACATGTGAGTTATTATAACCAGTAGTTTAAAGTTGCAGTCAGTTTCTAGTACTAGCCTGTCATACTCACCTGAATTTTTACACATGCATAATCTATGATGTCAACTGATCAGCGAATATGCAGACTAAGCCTAATTATAGTTTTAAGCGTCCACTTTGAAGTCAATGACTTAAGGCAGAATATGAGAGAATTCATGTGGTCAGACGTTATTGTATAGCCTGTTTAGACTGTATCTAATATGCCAAAATAGTGCAAAGTCCTGTTATATCCTAAGCTTACTAAAATTAACACTAAAAATGTGCAAGAACTAATATATACCTCACTGTACTTAATGTTTGAAAAAGCATGTGGATTGCCTTTGGGGTACCGCATGTACGTTCTGTTACGTTTATATGCACTACAAAAATAAAGAATTAAAAAAAAAAAAAAATGAACATGTGACTATGGACAAATGGAATTAATATGATGGTGACTGGTTTCACAACAAGCTTACTCCGTCTGGTGAATCAGGTATAAAAGGCAACTTCTGTAAGGGAACACGATAGAAGTATAGTTCATGAAGGACATTTTTCATATTATTTTACTTTTATTGTGGAATGTATTAATATTGTTGAGGTTAGAATATTTTAACCGTAGATGAAAGACTTTGTATTTTCCTAATTAGAGTTTCAGCAAACAGCTCACTGAGAGAACCATCAGATGTCACATAGGGAGGACGACGACTCTAATTTGATAAAATAGTACTTATCACACTTTAGTCCCTCTGCAATTATAACCAACATTCTTTTTTGTTAAACTCAGCAACATATGTCTTGGCCTATCTCCCATAAGGCAGTTATAAATGGCATGCAAAATATAAAATATATAAAAAAAATTAACAAACACCTGGTTTTGCATAGTAATCGCATTAACAAAAATAGCTACTTACTTCTACAACTTTTTTTTTCCACACATACCATATTATTCTACTTACCCATAATCCTTCAGAACGTGTGGACGTGGTCCATTTGGGGTGGCTTCTGGTGGCTGGGGTACATGAGCCTGCTGAGCTCTGTTTAGGCTGTTCTGACGTGTACTAGGGGCAGAGGTACGGTAGCAATGCTCCTGTGCCTGACTTGCCATTAGGATAATCTCCTTATTTTCTGGTGTTAAGTGAGGGGCTGGGCCCAAGATCTGTTGGCCAGGATGATTAGGGCTGGCAGGATAAGAGTGATCAAGATCAGATGCATAGGACCTGCAGATGATATACAAGAAGCAATGTTATCTGTACTCTTGACATGTTAACACACATCTAATGATCCACTCTGAACAACCCACCCACCATTACAGAGTTTACATTCAACTTGATGTGTATAAGGACATTTCACTGCACAAAAAGAGCTAGCTAAAGTGACACATGGCATATATAAGGTATTTATACCCTGTTATTATGTCTAATATTAGCATATAAGACATGCTTTGTTTATTCAACTAAACACATACTCAAATATAGTGATTTCATTGAAAGCGATATTAAACCATCCAATAGTTTACCACTAGATAAACAGCACAAGCATTGCAGGTTTAATCTCATGCAAATATATACAAAAGTGACTTCCAACATAAACCTTACACTTCAGAATATATTACCACGGATACCACAAAAGAAAACACAAGGGAAGGAGCTATATTTTGACAACCAATAATTGAAGGATCCCTGGTTTAACTTATATTGACAGATACAGATTTTTTTCAAGTGGGTCGGTAGTTGACTAAACCACACCTCATTTTCACTTCTTAAAAGGACCCTATAGGTGCCCCAACCACTTAATTTTAATGAAATAATCTGGGTGCAGTGCTCCTATCATTTTAGTCTAAAACATTGCCTTTTTTAGATATGGCAATGTTTACGATGCAGAGATAAACACATCTATACTGGCTGTCTTCCTGATAGCAACTTGGGGGTGCTTCCACTTCCATAACCGAGTCAGACTAGGCTCTTTAATCAATGCATTTTATAGAAAGCTTTGATTGGAGGAGCAAGGCACTAGACGTGTTTGGGCTTCTTGTCCACTATGAGAAGCATTGCATTCGACAAAAAGAAGAGGTGTTAGTGTGATGTCACCGGAGGAAAATTGGGCGGCTGCAGTGACTGGATCTTGACGCTCCAAAAAGATTTGTAAAACTCTTTTTTTAAATGTATATACGGGGCCCACAAGTCTAAATAGTGAGTAGAACACTATAGCAGCAGGAATATATGTTTGAATTGCTAACACTATAGTGCTTCTTTAAACCCATAGTATGCAATTGTATACACTGTTCTTAGCCTACTATGGTGTAAATAGCAACATACTATATCAGCCTTCAAAGGCCTATGTACTGACACATTGTACGCAAAACATGCCTAGTATCAGGGGACAGAGATCCCTCGGAAGAAGTCACATGATATGGAGATGGTGAGAACCTGTTATCGGGCCTGAACTCCTTATCGTAAGCCATCATGTTCCATTCCAGTCTGCGGTTCCGTGCTTTCCGCACTTTCTTCACCTCTCGAGTGGGATCTTCCACTTGTCTTTGTTCCTAAAAACATATGAAATAGGATCAAACGTAAGACATACTGGGGCATGTTTAAGAAGTTCTAAATTTCATAGTTAAATTGTGTCTACTCCTCCCTTCAAAATTGAAATGTATCACTTCTTCAACTTTTCAACCATTTTTAAAATAATAATTGCTCTACTGGGCATCAATATTAGGTCCTCCCCCCCTTAAAATCCTGTAAAATAAGTAATAAACTTACCTGGAACACCAGACAAAGCTCCCACTTCAGAAAAGCAATCTGAACCGGTCATAACGGTGGGCATTTTCAGAATGGAACTACCGTAACTACATCCCATGTCTAGTTCTGCTCACTTCTACTAAAGAAATGGTAACAACACACAAAGGATAGTTTCGTGACAAGAGTTTTAAGGGTTCAGCATGCTTCATTAAGCATACGTATATGATATGTTTTCTGTTCTGTCTGTGTGATTCAAACCATTGGCTAAAAAAATCCCCATATCGTTCTTCCACCATCAATAAAATTCTCAATAATCTGTGACATAAAAATGGACGATCAGAGCTAACAGTAACAAATTAGTTAACCCCTTAAGGACACAGCTTCATAAATAAAAGGCAATCATCACGGAAATTTTCCATCATGTGTCCTTAAGGGGTTTTAATTAAAAGATGTGTTTTGATATATATCAATATAACACAGAAGCTTCTATTTTATTTTAGGCTACACAATAATTCCATATGAATATTATATCATACCTCCGAAGTGTGCCTATTTAGGCGGTATAGTCCCTATTTTGGACCCAAATCCCCCCCAAAAATAATATTTTTTTATCCTAATAACCCTTTCTTGTTTCTGGGTTTGTAAGAATGTTTAGCTGAGCAATAATTCTCACAGTAATACAGTTTTTATGATAACTGTGTAAATAAGATATGTTGTTTTTGTTCTGTAAGTCACCAAATTTTTTTTTGAACAGCCTAACAACTCCCCCACCCCCCACACTCACATCCTTAAAATTGAAGTGCCCTTCTATCCATTTAAAGTTTTTTAAGGTGTGCATTATAAGTGAGTTTTTACATGACACTCTATGGTTGCATATTATGGTTAGACACAAATTTTGGAAAAAAAAGGAGCAGCTTCAGCGAAAAAGCCTTATTAAGGCTAGAAATTAGTCGTATGTTTATGCCTCTAGCGCGTAAGCTCATTTGAGCATTTTAGCAGGGCCCTCTGTTTCTGTGCATCCGATTCGTCTGGTGACAAATACTTGTCTGTTACCATCCATTGTACATCGCTGCGGAATTTGTTGGCGCTTTATAGATGATAATAATAATAATAATTTGAGATTGGCTCCCCTGATTAGAGTACTAGCTTGGGTCTTTGCACCCTGCTGGTAGCTGATTAACACTCAAGAGTCATTGCGTGCCATGCCTGGGTGACACGGCGTTGAGATGCCACAATGTATCAACATCAGTGCAAGCCATGTTCCAGCTATTGCTACCCAGCTCTAGTTGGTACATGTTGTGTTATTCGACTGCTTTCACCCCCAAGGCTTTAATGTGAATACCATCAGTGTTAAATGTCCAAAATAATTTAAATATGGAACTGAGATTATATGAAGATATCCCTGGGTCATTTCTGCATAAAACCATTTTATTAAATATTTATCCAGGGAGATGGTTCTGAGACCTCTATTAGATCATCTGAGATTTAAAACAATATATGTATTGGAGCTAGTAAGAAACCCTTACCAATGACATTTAACAATTTAATAATATAAATTATATCAATTTTTTGAACCAGAAAGATACATTCAGCTTTTGATAGTTTTCAAGCATATAATATGTCTCTCGGGAAAAACAGAAAAGAGAACAAATACTATCAGGGTAGATCAACTCAAGCCGATTTTATTTATTTCAGATCAAATATGTGTTACAAATTATTTTGATCTACATCAGTTTGTGTCCTACCATTACTGAATCTACAGCTAGTATTGCCATATAATTAATTTAAATGCATTTATTATTATTATAATTTATATAGCGCCAACAGATTCCGTAGCGCTTTACAATATCGCATTGAACATTATTGTACTTATGTGATGTTTAGCCAAGAAATTCATTTAAATAGGACAGTTAAAACATAGATATTATCTATTGAAGTGTAAATTGTCAGTAGGTCAGTTATGTTTTCAGTTCAGCTATTTTAGCAGAAAATTTGAAATTCACTTTAAAAGAACACTATGGTGTTAGTAATACAAAGCTGTATACTCTATAGGAACCTTCTACCTCCCAGCCCATCCCCCGGCATGAAAGCATTAAATAGCCCTTTAAACATTTACCTGATTTCAGCGCTGAGCTGGGCTCCTCTGCTGTTTTCAACTGATGGGGGAGTCTAATATGCATGCGCGGCAATCACCCTGCATGCATTAGACCTTTCCATAGGAAAGCATTGACTCAATGCTTTCCTCTTGGGATTTAGAGAAAACTTGATGTCCTCATGCAAAGTGTTAAGACGTCCAGCTTCGTTTCACTGAGTCAACTCAGTGAAACTGCAAGAAGCGCCTCTAGTAACTGTCTGGTAGATAGCCACTAGAGACAGTCTTAAAGGACCACTATAGGCACCCAGACCACTTCAGCTCAATGAAGTGGTCTGGGTGCCAGGTCCCCCTAGTGTTAACCCTGCAGCTGTAAAAATAGCAGTTTCAGAGAAACTGCTATGTTTACATTGAGGGTTAATCCAGCCTCTAGTGGCTGTCTTCCTGACAGCCACTAGAGGGCGCTTCCGCGATCTTCAAAGCAAAAATTGTATTGAGGACATGCAGACGTCCATAGGAAAGCATTGAGTAATGCTTTTCTATGGGCGGTTTGAATGCGTGCTGCTCTGAATGCACATTCGGAGCGGACGTTTGCAGGGGTAGGAGAGGTCACCAGCGACAAGGGAGCCCGGCGCTGGTTTTAGGTAAGTGGCTGAAGGGACGGGGACGGGGGGGACCGAATAACCCTATAGTGCCAGGAAAAGGAGTTTGTTTTCCTGGCACTATAGTGCTTCTTTAACTCTGCAATGCAAACATTAATTATTCTAAAACTGCAATATTTTACATTGTAAGACTAAGGGGGACAGGAACACTGTACCCAGACCACTTCAATGAGATGAAGTGGTCTGGGTGCCTATAGTGTCCCTTTAAATTCCTGACAATTCACAGGTTAATGAAAAAAACTGTTAGTTAGCATTTTTCATTATATTTGAGTATAAGTTTCTTATACTGAACCTTGTTACTGGCAAGAAAAACAATTATAATTATGGTTGCCAGGTCACGTTGAATTCCTGGTCACACGGCACTTTGGCAAACTGCAAGGAAGCGCATTAAAAGCAGGGCTTAATAGTTCTACTCACCCACTAGCCACTGACAAATAAAAATTCAACCCTAACAAGAGGAAACGTAGTCCTGACAGGTGTATCATTGACCCTCCCCAATGGAAGTAATCTCAGAGCTGCTTGAATGCAGAAGCCTATTGTAACCATGGTTGCACGACTGATACGTGTGGACAGTAGAAGTGAGTTTACACCAAGGGATCAGGCAGTATTCTGCAGAGGTTACAGCTCGACTGCTGCTAGACCAGTTCATTCAGCCAGATCATTAAGGCATAGGATGTGACATTGCTGTTGCTCTGACCACTCACAGCAGTCACTTTACAGTAGTTGATCTGCTGTGGCAAGTAACTTTTAGACATGGCTAGTAGCATATTACTTGCAATTCTGAGCACTGGTGTACAATTCATGTGCTGTAGAAAAGCAGATCAATGAAATTGCCTTAATTAACTAATTGATTTCCCTGATTTACTGTATAAATAAATACAATACAGTGCAGCTGTATACATTGCCCTCCGGCATGCAGAGATACGTGTTCGGGAAAACCCTGTGGATATGGAAATCCTAGTCAAAATTTATGTTTGCACCAAAATAATGGTATTAAAAGCTGGCTACGTCTTTAGAAAGGAATTGATGTATTCTTACGCCCTCTAGTGGAACACTGTAAAACTGGAAATTAGAGAGCTGAAACTTTGGTACGTTTCTATTTATTGCAGCTTCTGATTGTCTCAAATTATACAACCCACACAAAATACTTCTCTACGCCTGTTACCCATTTCTCATTAAATCTTGCAGAAACGTCCTCTGGCTTTAAGGATACAATTATTCCAAACACTGAAGGTACTTGACAGTTGTGGTCAGCCTAAGATCTATGCTACTGTCACATTATGCTCCAAAAAAATTGCATGTGTTTCTGCATCTCCCATGATCTGAAGTGCTCCCCATTGTGGACTTGAAAATATTTGGTGTGCTGAGACAATAAGCTTAATGCAGTCACGGAATTAAAAACCAATACACAAAAGAAAAAAGAGTTCCATGGTATTTAACTAAGAGTGGTTTGACACTTTTCAATCACCATTTCTTCACCAACCTCCACAGAAACTTCAGGCTATATTTAATTATTTGTGTTTTTCAAACACTTTTCATTTTTATAGGGAATTTCACAATTTTACATGTGTTTTCTCTAGTTTAAAGACATCAAACTGGTATGAAGCCACTGCCCCCGAGTACAGTTTATATCCATGTCTAGATCAAGTATAGATATGTCAGTTTCAGTTTTCAAATGTCTAATTTTGATCAAATTATTTACTAAGTTCATGTAATGTTTTTGTCAAAATAGCAACCCCAAATGCACTTTTCCTCACTATAGTATCCCCCACCCATTTACAAAAGAAGAGATAATGGGCCTGTATAGTGTTTTCACTTGGTCAGTTAATCACTTAGTGGTGTGCTAGCAAAACCATTAACAGATTTATTTAACCAATCATTGTTAACAGGAGTAGTCCCAGAAGATTGAAAGTTAGCGAATGTTGTGCCAATTCAGAAGGTAGTAGGAAGGAGTCGGGAAACTATAGGCCGGTAAGTCTTACTTCAGTAGTAGGGAAAGTAATGTAAACCATGTTAAAGGATAGGATTGTTGAACATCTAAAAACACATGGATTTCAAGATTAGAGACATCATGGGTTTACTTCAGGGAGATCATGCCAAACTAATCTTATTGATTTTTTTGATTGGGTAACTAAAATAATAGATCAGGGTGGTGCAGTAGACACTGCTTACCTAGATTTCAGTAAGGCTTTTCACACTGTTGCACATACAAGGCTTATCAATAAACTGCAATCTTTAAGTTTGGATTCCAATATTGTTGAATGGGTAAGGCAGTGGCTGAGTGATTGGCCAACAGAGGGTTGTAGTCAATGGAGTATATTCGAAGCATGGGCTTGTCACCAGTGGGGTACCTCAGGGATCTGTACTTGGACCCATTCTCTTTAATATTTTTATTAATGATATTGCAGAAGGTCTTGATGGTAAGGTATGTCTTTTTGCTGATGATACTAAGATATGTAACAGGGTTGATGTTCCAGGAGGGATAAGCCAAATGATTTAGGTAAACAAGAAAAATGGTCAGAGTTGTGGCAACTGACATTTAATGTGGATAAGAGCAAGATAATGCATCTTGGACGTAAAAACCCAAGGGCAGAGTACAGAATATTTGATAGAGTCCTAACCTCAACATCTGAGGAAAGGGATTTAGGGGTGATTATTTCTGATGACTTAAAGGTAGGCAGACAATGTAATAGAGAAGCAGGAAATGCTAGCAGAATGCTTGGTTGTATAGGGAGAGGTATTAGCAGTAGAAAGAGGGTGCTCATGCCATTGTACAGAACACTGGTGAGACCTCACTTGGAGTATTGTACGCAGTACTGGAGACCGTATCTCCAGAAGGGTATTGATACTTTAGAGAGAGTTCAGAGAAGGGCTACTAAACTGGTTCATGGATTGCAGGACAAAACTTACCAGGAAAGGTTAAAGGATCTTAACATGTATAGCTTGGAGGAAAGACGAGACAGGGGGATATGATAGAAACATTTAAATACATAAAGGGAATCAACACAGGAGGACACCATATTTAAAAGAAGAAAAATACCACAACAAGAGGGCATAGTCTTAAATTAGAGGGGGAAATGTTTAAAAATAATATCAGGAAGTATTACTTTACTGAGAGGGTAGTGGATGTATAGAATGGCCTTCCAGCTGAAGTGGTAGAGGTTAACACAGTAAAGGAGTTTAAGCATGCGTGGGATAGGCATAAGGCTATCCTAACTATAAGATAAGGCCAGGGACTAATGAAAGTATTTAGAAAATTGGGCAGACTAGATGGGCCAAATGGTTCTTATCTGCCGTCACATTCTATGTAATTATGAAGTTCTGCTTAATTTAGTTATAATATTTTTTCCCCATACAGGTGAGTTTTTATATTTCACAGATCTTGCGTCTCCTAACCTTTAAAGGCTTCATGTGTTCTGTATTTGACATGCCTCTGTACAGCTTGCTTCCTAGAGAAACTGTTTGGTGAAGTGGCATTATCTGTGTGTCACCTTACTTCACCTTACTACACTAGCTAACTCTAGCAATAGCTAACATTAACCCTGGCTAACCCTAATGTTACCAAACCAAGAAAAACTTAGCTATCCTGAAACCAAGTTAACCCTAACTAACCCTAATAACAACCATCCCTAACTCTCTATAATCTTAACTAACCCTAATGTAACGAACTCTTATAGTTCTCTGTTTAATAAATTGGCCCATAGGCCCAGTGATCGTCTTGAGAGCCAATCACAGTGATTACAAGCCTGACCTGTCAGTCAAAGCATGCAACTGATGTGACTTACTCATATGGCCATTAAACAACTTGGGTTACAATCAAAGAATAGTTTTGTACTGCCACCTATTTTCTCTGCTATCTATCATCAGTATACCCTTTCTGCTGTATTCATTAAACTTTGTGGAGTCAAATAAATAGGTAAACTTTACCAACAGTAAGTAAGCAGCCCTTTCTGAAATTATAATTAGTTTTTTTTTTCTTTTTTTAAATGTACAGCAGTAGTAACAGTGGCGTACGTACCGCGGTCGCAGGGGTCGCAGCTGCGACCGGGCCCGGCACTCCAGGGGCCCGGCCGCTCTGCGTCCCCCCGCGACCGAGTAGCAGCTGCCACGCTTTGCGGCCTTGGCCCGTGCAGCAAACCGCCGGGGTCGCATGTTAAGGGGTCCATCGGGTGGCCCATGCTGTCAGGGCCACCCAGTGGACATGGATTGTAAGGGGGCCCGGTCTGCGCTGGGCGCTTTAAGAGCGCGACCGTGCCCCCTGTGATTACATCATCACTACTGGGAGGAAGTGACTGCATGTCACTCCTCCCAGCATACACCGAGCCCACGCGGGAGGAAACAGGAAGGAGGAGGGAGTCAGAGTGGGAACTCTGACTCCCATCAGGCTGAGCCACCACTGGACCCCAGGGTAGGTCACACAAGGTAGGAAACATTTTGTGTATTTGTGTGTGTGTATCGGTATATATGTCTGTGTCTCTGTATGTGTGTATGTATGTCTGTGTCTCTGTGTGTGTATCTGTATGTATGTGTGTGTGTGTATGTGTGTGTCTGTGTCTCTGTGTGTATGTATGTCTGTGTCTGTGTGTGTGTCTGTGTATCTGTATGTATGTCTGTGTCTCTGTATGTGTGTATGTATGTCTGTGTCTGTGTCTCTGTATGTGTGTGTCTGTGTCTCTGTGTGTGTATCTGTATGTATGTCTGTGTATGTATGTTTGTGTCTGTGTCTCTGTATGTGTGTATGTATGTGTGTGTCTGTGTCTCTGTATGTATGTATGTATGTGTGTATCTGTGTGTGTCTCTGTATGTATGTGTCTGCATGTATGTATGTATCTGTGAGTGTGTATGTATGTATGTGTCTGTCGGGGGTGTGTGTATGTGTTTGTGTCTGTATGTATGTGTCGGGGGGGGGGGGGGGCAACAGTCAGGGGGGAGAGGGTCAGGGTAGGGCGGGGGGCCCACAGATCAGTTTCGCACCGGGGCCCCATGGAGTGTGTGTACGCCACTGAGTAGTAACTAAATATTTAGGTACTTTTCATTTTGTGTATGAAAAGCAGGTCGAAGCAAAGAACAGAAACAAACAAAAAAAAAACTCAGACAAATAAAACTAATTTGTAAAAAAAATAATAATTATTATTATTACTTCTAGGAGATTAGAAAAATGAATAAACACACGTTATTGTTTTAGAAAGGTAAAATAATCCCAATTGCAAAATCACTTTTGTTTTTTTAGAAAATACACTGTTAGTTGTCATGCAATTTACTGACAAATTAAATTTTTCATTTTGGGTAGTATATTTTGTATATAAAAGAAGTCAACTATTAAGCACATTGTCTATTTTTGATGCAGCAAAGCCTGCTGAAAATAAACACAAACAAGATCACCAGAAATTTAACCATAAAGTATAAAAGTAGGCATAGAATCTATGTGTTTGGTTACGAATGTTAAGACAATGTTTGCTGTGCTTACCTTTTGTCTTCTCTTCTCTTTCCTTTTGTCTTCAGTGGCCTGTAACATCTTCTCTTTCCATAAGTTGAAGAAATAAGAGGGATCTGTGTAGAATCTGAGCCCGTCTTTCTTGTCGTCCCTACAGAAGGGAAAATGCACAAATCAATGGGAAGAAATTTGCAGTAGTAATTCTGTAGCTCATCAACTGAGATCTATCAAGCTGATCCCTAAGCAATAACTACTGAAAAAAAACCTGATAGTTTTCTTCTGGAAATTGTGTTAACAAAAAAAGGAAGCCAGTCTGTAGTGCCCCCATTGTTTCTTGAGAGCATCTCCAGTGGCTGAGGATTGTGGGAACTTGGAGCACTACAACTTGTTCGGTCCTGATTTCAAAACGGAACCTGATAGAAGGCATCTCGCCTTGAAGAAAACAACCATAAACCTGAAAACAAATCAATGCAACATTCATACTTTGGATTAAAGGGTTACTCCAAGCACCATGACCAATTGAGGGATCTGAAGTGGCCCTGGTGCCTAGAGTCTATATAGGCAGCATTTTGCTTTGAAATGTTGCACATACAGAGATTACTACCTCTGTTGCCAGAGATCAAGCTTCCCCTCTAGCAGCATCATAGGGCTGTCATGAGCCAGCCCAGAATTCTGTGCAACTTTCTTTGGCAGACAGGAAAAAGCTGACTCTCTAAGCAAATGAATGTCAACCACCAGGACTTCCAGCATTTGCAGCTCTGCAGAAGCCTGAAGCACGTCAGTGGACCACCAGGAAGGATTAGATCCCAGCGGGGACCCCGATAAGGTGGCATGACCATTGCTAAACAGTTTACCCAATTACAAGAAAGCCAAGTAAGGATACTCCTGGCATCACAAACACGACAGTGCTCTGTAGGGAGAATATATATTACTAAAACAGTTACATTATATTTAACTAATAAAAGTTAATTATTCAAGTTTTACAGTTTTGAACATAAGGCCAGTTTTCATCAATTGTATATTACATCCAGTATAAGTACTACGGAAACTACTTCTTCTGTTCAAAAGTTATGAAAAACAGAGTACTTGCTGGGAAAAGAACATGTAAATTGGCAGCTATAATATGCCGTGCCAGAATCTGTTATTTGTCATATTATCAGAACACAATAAAGGGTGTCTCACTTATTACTGTACACCTGGGTCAACAACTTCACTGTAGGTAAATGAGACATGTTTGGCCCTGGAGTAAACCTTTTAACCACACAGGTTTATATATTATTTAAAATGTTGATATTGAACTCTGAATGCTGACCAAGATTGTTGCTTGCCCTGGCACATTGACACTAGACCTCTGAGTGAAGCCTGCTACACATATGTAGGCAACACATGTCTGGCCTCTGGAGGTGATGCTGATGGTCCAATCATAAAGAAACAGCTGGCATTGCTACTAAGTGTAAATGTCCCAGCTGCTACTTGTAGCAAGAGCAGGGGAAGAAAGAAAAGTGGAAAATGGTTACCACATACATTCGGGGACCATTACTGTGTCCCTGTAAGCACTGATCCTATCATGTTACTGCTGTTTGCTAAAACCACCATGATGTCTGCCAAAGCCCCATCACCAATATATATTTTTTTGTAATGTGCAATGAGATCCAAATATTTTCTTTTTTCTAAATATTAATTTTAGAGACAATTATTTAGAACTATTTCACTAATTTTATTTTCAAATACTAGAAGTGACGAACATATCGACTGACCCAACATAAATCCATTGAAGTAACATTCCAAGCATTATAACCACTACAGTGGTCTGTACAGGTTATGGAGTCAGGAGTGTCCATAAAAGGCAACAATATTAGGACCAATTAGGACCGGTTACTATTTTGGTCTGTCAATTTCTCTTTGAACTAGAGGGCCATTCTGGATGGAAACTCCTGCTTACGTGACAATGGAAAAAGTGGTAAATACAAACAGGATTGGGGGCACACCTAGAAATGGAAAAGGTGGTGACTGAAAAGCATCATGCCCAAACCTGAGCGTTAGATTGTTCCATATTCACAGCGTAGAGCGTACAAAAGGGTGGCTATAAGCCAAACAATAGAAACTAGAAAGGACATTGCAAGGAAGATAGAAGGATAATAAATCCAATTGATCCTCGTCAACATTCAGGCATAGTTTCCCCAACAGAGTCAATGTGCAATGCAAGACTCTTATCTGCTAGCAACTCATGTCACAAATGGCCAGTCCACCAGCAGACTTATGTTGCACTAGAACATGTTTTTTTCACATACACATAGTAAATGCTGATTGGAAGGAGTAAAATAATCCAGTGAAAATCTGGGCAGGGGGAACTTGGAATAGGTACAGTAACCATAGTAAGTGTCATTCTGAGGCTTGTATAAGCCAAGTAAAGTACATCAAAGATCATTTCACCACATAAGGTCAAGTCAGCTGGAAAGAACCCAACCTCATAGTGTTTTAAGATATAGTTCTTGGCATGTAAAGAGATCCATTACCCTATACGGCTAGTTGCCATGCTCACAGCAAGAATGTTTGGTTTATAAGAAGGAGTAACATGCGCTAAAACTCAAAATATATGCTAGATGACCTATTAACAAAATTTCTGCTTCAATTTCTGTTTGTGAGATGTCAACAACTCAACCCAATTTTGTTCAGAATCTTGTTCATTTTGCATCTCTAACCTTTTTCCTAATTAATGATAAAACATCTGTGCAGTCTTTATCTACCTCCCACGATGTGAGTAGTGGACCTCCGTCTGAAACAGTTTCTCCAAAAATCTTTCAGCACATCAGTGCCATTTGTCAAGAGACTTCAGTCTGAAAGTATTTATCGACCACATGTGTTCCTGGAATTTACATAGTGGAGACTCAGTGGTCATCACTATGGCGCATGGACAGACCAGAAACAGCACTTGTTAAAAAAGAAATAGTACTTGTCAAACAAAATCACGTATTGTTTTTACTGCCTACGGTGTTACTAAAAACTCATTTGATTTGTGCAGGGCAAGGGCGCATTAGTTTGGCAATACATCTACTTCTGAAACATGTCTGACACATTGAATTTAATTTGGGTGGGGTCTCTGGAATATTCTGTTCTTTCACATCATATGAAAGGAGATTCAAACCTGCTGGACAGAAGTCTGTCCCACAACACCAGATGGAGTTATAGGGAACCCTTATCGTCAGAGAGACAAATCAGCCATGTGAAAAGGTCAAGTCAATGAAAGACACAAAAGCCAGTAACAGAAAGAGGAGTAGAAGTAAAAAGATTGAGAAAGAAATAGGAGATGGAAAAGAGGGCTAAAACATAGGGACAAATAGAAAAAAAGACACAGAAACAAGGTGAAGACTGGCCTTTGACTTCTGTCCACTAGGTTCATTGGGTGTCCCCATGCTGTTGATAATACAGGGTATGGTTAATCATACAGAACACTAGTGGCTTACCCTTAGCATTGCAGATGGTAAGGATTAGAATACCCATGAAGTAAAGACAGCATTTTGAGGGTTTTGTAGGAATATGATTTAAAGTAAAAGTGTTATGATTTAAAGTAAAAGTGTAAGCCTCCACCCACTTACCTTATCGGTCTGCCGATCTGCCGACAGCGGGATTGGTCAGACCGCCGCTCCCACACGTGGAGAGGCTCCATTCAGCATCAGGGCCACTGGCCGCTATGCACCCGCCCCTTTTAAGGACGCGGTGCATGCGTACCGGCGCCATGAGGCCAGAAAAGCGCTAAACAACAGAGCTCAAAGTACACGTACATTTTGGGGGCGTGGCTATGATAATCATATAAAATCCCAGTCTGCCCCTAAAACAGTGGCCTGTTGTGGTTCCTAGTGTGCCTTGTGTCTCTAGTGTCCCCTCAGCGCGTTCCTGTATCCTTTTGATAATTCTTTGGTTTTGACCCGTCTTGCTCTTGACTATTCTGATTTCTGGTTTCCCTGACTCGGCTTTGTTCCTCGCTATTGTGTATTTCTGGCTTCCCTTGACCGTGGCTTGTTTCTGGCGTTTCTTGTAGTTTCTATTTTATCTGGCCATTTTAAGGACCGGCTTAGGGGCTTTCTTTCTGTTCTTAATTATACTGGTGGTTTTCACTCTGCGTATTGGGTAATACGGTTACAAAAAGATGGTAAAATGCTCCAGTGGGGAAAATAATGCAAAACTGCCCTGGCAATCGAAGGGTAAATGCTAGTGGTTACAGAGAAAGTATGGTATAGCAAAAGTACAAATATTTTGTAATGACAAGAGATGGAACCTGCTGATAGCATATTTACTGAAAGTACAATAAAGCAAATTGACAATTATAACACACTCATATATTTTGCATGCAATAGCCTTTGAAATAATGAATATTTATATGACTGTCTGTTTTGATACTATTTATATCACTTGATTTTCCGTTACACGTCTGTACATGCACTAATGAGCCCTTTAAAAATACTGAGTTTTCTGTAAATAGACTTTAACCTTTCCAGTGTAATTGTCTTTTTGGGTAAGGGAAATAAATTCTTATTTAGATATTGGGAAATGTACCCAAAGCAGGTGGATGAACAATAGTGTGCCCATTAAAGCCCTTGTCAACACTTTAAATCATGTGGATTATATGCAGACCCCCTCCTCCCCCCCTCCCCGTTACTTCATTAGTTAGAGGTAATAATGCAAAGCTGAAGAGCAGTGGTAGGAGACTTATCAGGGTACTTTAGAATTATCTTCATATCTGCATTAGCTTGACCTAAACTTTAGATGTTCTGCAAATAAAAAAAACCTAGTTAAACAAATACAGACTAAACATGTATTCATGTCTTTACTAAAAATACTGATCCAACATTGAAAGTCTTTCTAGGACAGGTTATTACAGTGGTTTAGAGAATCAGGTCTATTAAGGAGGACAGTTCATTTACTTCTAATACCGTAAGCTAATGACTGAAAGAGACAGATGCAAACTTTGAAAGCTAGATGATCATAGAGTATCCATCTCATATGTTCTACTAAGAACATGGCAATGCATTTGAAAAAAATAAATAAAACAAACATATATATATTTAAAGCATATCCCAGCCCTGGTCTACAAAATATCTTGGATCTTATTTAATAACACCAAAGGCCTGTACTTCCTAAAAGTTCCCCCACTGGCCTATTCATTGATATAGGAAATTATCTGCTGATAGCAGAGGAACCCCACAGACCTACAGATAAAGAAGATAACATCCCATCAAACAAAGTGGAAATTAAAGCTTTACTGTATGATATCCTTTCAAACCTAACAGGTACACATTGTATTAATGTAGGAAAAAGTAGGGACCATATACATTGCTCAGTTCACAATGAACTCAGTTCTCAATACATATAACACAATATTACTCTGAGCTGTCTGCCCACGTGGCGTGATCAGAAGATAGGAGCATGGTACATAACATGAGAGTTAAAGTAGTGCCCAAAGATGTCTTAGAAGAAGAACTAGAACACTTCACTCCTGTCACCTAAATATGTCAAACCTGTCACATTGGATGTCTGTTTTTGGTTGGCTAAAGCACATATGGCTCCATAAAGGTTCCATTGGACATTCTACTTTGCTTCAAAATGGATTCTGACATGGTTGTTATACGGAGGGCCACGAGGCGTTCACCCATGCTTTCCCATGAAGGATTACAATTATCCTTCTTTAGGATATTTACCTGGCACACAATTTTTTTTGGAGTCAATTATTTTGCCCTATTATCAAGCTTCTCATTGAAAAAAAAATTCTGACAAGGATGCCAGGAAGGATCCAACTTACTCAGATATCTGTAGCTTTTATTTTAATTAGGTCTCTGGTAGTGTCTGCTGAGATGAAGTGTGCAACACTAAAGGAATATTGTGATCATTACTCCTTTTGTTGCACAGATGATCCCTCCACTGGCAGTGGATTCTCCAGCTTGTTGCATTCCCTTTTGCACTGTTCAACAATTCTTGTATTATTCGGATTTTCTCTGCTACTCTATCAAGATTTAAGCTGACCACTTTCAGACTTTACTACATGTTATGATTTTTGTTGTAATCTAAAAACTGTATGTGTTCTATTCTGTAATACTTTTGTGACTTTGGTTAATTCTGAGCTAAGAAAATAATATTGTGAAGATGACAATTTAATGCATGCTAGAGGGGCCATATCCTATAGAACAAACATTACTTGAGGACCACAGAAAAATGTATTGAGTCTAGTAAGGATGAAAAGCAAAACTTGCTAAATATTTTGTCCTCCAGACATTTAACATACAAATTAGGAAAATTCGATACCACTGTTACCTTTGCTAATGTAGTAATCCAGCTAAACTAAGTCCATGAGCTAGGCATACATTATTCTTTGAGCAGTGATGGCCCTCCACTATATGTATGGAAGCACACTTCACAAACATCAAGGTTACCAAGCGTACCATGGTTAACCATGATCTCTAGGGGAAAACCACTGCTCTAGTAATAGAGTTACATCTCAAGGTTGCCAAGAAACTACCTACAGATGGGCTACTGGTCACATTTACTAAATGCACTGTAGACTAGTCGTAGAAAAGTTGACCTTTTTGGGAGAATTAAACAGTTGTGTTCCAATAAGTGAGGTAACACAAGATGCTATTAGCTAAAAGTTCACGTCCTCTATCTAAGGAAGACAGTAGCAAAATAGATGAAAATATATCGCTTATATGTGAGGTGTATGCAAAAGGTTAAATTGGCTTTTAATTATTTATTAAAACTTACATCACATCACATTTTAAGACAAAGTAATACAATAATATGTTGATGACTGTTGTATTTGCTCTTGCGGTCATGGTGGTGTTGATGGTGATGTGGGTGACAGATGGATGCTGTATCTGATGTGTAAGTACTGTGGGTGCCATGATTGTTGTATGAGACATGGGTCTCATTCTGACATTGTATGTGATAAGGATTTCAACTGGATGCTGAACGTAAGTGTTGTATGTGAGAAGGTTGTCAATGTGGGTGTTGCGGGTGTTATTGTTTTTTTTCTGGGAAGTGTATGAGTCATGACTGTATTATGCATCTGTGCGTGTTGTTGTAGCTTTCATGGGTGCCCTTTGCAATGACTGTGAGAGATGGAGGTTGTATGTGATGTCAGTATAATGGATGCTGTATGAAATTTAGTCGCAGTATGGATAAAAGTTGAATTAAACTATTGCAAGTGATGTCTTGCTCCAAAATTGGGAAGTTGTCTCCTAAAAACAGAATGTATCCATTCCTGCTGTATGTAGTAACTATGATGTAAGGTTTAAAACTGATTGCCTCGATACATATAGTTACCATGGGAGTGCCATTTATAATAAGTGGATTTAGAACCAATTGTTGGTAGAGGAACATACATAAATATTAACAGTGTTATGTATTTATCTAAAATATGTCAACCTAAAATTCACATTTTTGTATCTAGGTCAAATGATGCAGGTGATGCAAACAGCATAGTTGACTGAAAGTCAATAATTACAGTCACAACCAGAATATGATGTCATGTATCCCAGGTACTTGGACCAAATCCTGGTATATAGAATGTTTTCTATTCAACAACAGATGATACTGAAGGTCAGAGCAATACCTGTAAGGTGTCAGAATGTTGAGTGGTGGAGGTTTGTCACATCGCTGGTAAATTTCCATGACAGGATTAGGAATGGAATTCCGAGACACCACCTGCTGATTCTGTACCGTGGAGCTTTTAAATGCCTTCCGCATGTTAATGTCTTGCAAGGAGACTGTAACCAAATAAATACAGGTAGATGTTTTATTGAGACAATGAGATAACAAAAGATGAGTGACTAACCTACAGTACTCTAACTGCTGTTGGACTACAACTTCCATCCCATTATTTTCCATCAACAAAAAATGAATAAGTAAATGTGGGATTGCGGTTTACCTTATTAGATGGGCCGACGGTTACACTGCATAGTTAACTTTTTTTTTATAATTGAAGTTTATTGTTTTACATCCAGTTTATACATCGGCAATACTTTACATCAACATTGCCACATAATTCAATATACAAGGTCAACCGTTACAAATACAAGTATAAGGCTAAACATCTTGTCATACATTATTCCATACATTTTCCCCCGCTGCATTAGCGTACAATAAATGACAGGCAAACCGATACATGTCACTTTGTAGATTTATGCGGTAAAGGTTAGGGTGGGGAATACACTCGCCCCCTCCTGTGTAAGTTAGGCACAAGGCCCTCCTTATGCTCTCCTCGATGCGGGGTGAATGGCTAGAAGGGCATGTGATATACATCGAGTAGCATGAGTGGTATTTTGGCAGATGAACTAATTTGTGGTAAATACAATCAAATAAAATTCAATCAGAAAGAATAATAAACATACATAAACATTAACGTGCAGATATCCAAACAAGAGCATGCTGGTAATGACCTGTCAGAGATAGTAATATTGTGTGGGGTAGTGCGGTCTTGGACTCGAGTCGGAGAAACGAGTATCGGCACCCTGTGTACCCATGGGTTTAGGTTGTGGCTTGTAATTCGAACCCCTGCGGGCTCTCCCCTTTCCCTTCATGCCCCTGCAGTGCCATTCTGGTATGAGGATCCTACTTTTTTTTTTTTTTGTAGTTTAGGCTGGTGGGGTCAAACTAGCCCTGGGCCCAATTGTCCTGGGGGGTGAAGGGTACAGGGCCTCCCATGGTTCCCAGATTTGTCTTCTTTTAGTATTAGCGCTTAGTGAGAGGATAGCCATACGCTCATATGCATAGTTAAGTTTTATCTTATCTATCAGCATTGTTTCTGTAGGACATAAACCAGATTTCCAATTAAGAGCTACAAGCGCTCTAGCCGGCAGGATGATGTGTGCCACCAAGGCCCTCCCATGGAACGTCACGCCTGGTGGGAACTCTAGCCAGAGATATACCTCACGTTCTAATGGAACTTTTAGGTGGAGTGCCTCCACCAGTTTTTCCACTGTGCCCCACAGTGGTTTAATTACCGTACAGTCCCACCAAACATGTAACATGGTGCCCCTTTCTAAGCCACATCTCCAGCATGTTGCCGTTGTTGTTTTGTATATGTGACTGAGCTTATCCGGTGTGAGATACCAACGATATATGCGTTTACGATGAGCTGCTATATGCAAGTAGCATCTAGTAATGCCCTGCAACGCATTTAATCTCTTGATCCACCTCTCCTGTGGGACTACTTTCCCTATTTCTTTTTCCCATTGTGACATAAGGGCCATGGGAGTCTGGGACCCAGGGGCCACATAGGCCCTATAGCAACCAGAGAGGAGTTTAGGTTTCAACGGTGTTGTCCAGCACGAGGCTAGTAAGAATTGTAGGTCTCTTTCGGCAGGGGCGACGTCATTCGCTGCATAGCCTACATGTTCTAGTAGCACGCTCTTGAGTTGAAGGGATAAAAAGGTAAATTTTGATGGTAATTGGTATGTATCCTGCAGTGTCGGGAGCGGGATCAGTGTACCCCCCGATATCAGTTGGGATATCTGTTTTACTCCCTGATTTTCCCATTGGTGTACAGGTATCCACGGGGAGACACCCTCAGCGCAGCCATTGGTGCCAGCCTGTGGTATTTGGTGGGTGCCTCATGTTGTGGAGTGTGTTCCACAACATGACGCTGCTGTGGTTGGGTATGGAGGGAGGGGCATTTGCCTCAGGAGTGGAGGAGTCCACAGGTGCGACAACAGTGAAACCCCTGGCATTTGGGGCCTTTCCATATCCACCCATCCCAAAAATCCGCAGGGTGCGTGGAGGTTAATGGCCTGAGCCAGAAGAACTGCTCTACTATATGCCCACACCTGAGGGACGCCCATGCCTCCTTCCGTGAAAGGCCTCTGCAACACCTCCATCGCTACTCTAACTCTACCTTTATACCAGATAAAGTCCGTGAAGAGTCTCTGCGCCTTGTCGCAGTAGCATCCTGAAAATAAATAACAGTTTGTGCATAGTTAACCTTTAAGACTATTTTAAGACTTCATTGCTTGAGTGACCAAGGGGAACTTGGCTAGTTGTCAAACAATACTAAATTGGTTTGACTACTAACTGTGGAATGGTGCCTGGTACCATACCCACTGAGGAGAGGTGGAGTGGTTATGGTGCTTGAAATACTCCATTAATCCTGCACCTATTTCACTGATTACATTTTATCTTGATAGTGGTGTGTGAATACCTGACACTGATTATGGACTCTTACAGAAACAATTGACTAAAAAGCTTGCAATCTAATTAAAGCTTGCTATCAAAGCTTAGTCTAGTATAAATGGTAATTTAATGATTTCTAATAGCAGGCTGTCAAATTAAAAAGAGACACTGCTCCATTATTTTATGTGATTTTATTGCAGCCATATGCGATATGTCAGGAGTTTATTAATATTCACATGAATTATTTCCTAATGAACACATGGCTTGATTAATGAATTAATAACAAGCTAAGAAAATGTTTAGCATTTCGGAAACAAACGATGTTTCCAAGTAGGTCAGCTGGTTCTGAGTACAGTGTCGGAGGAGCTCAGAAGTGCCTTAATTAATTGAATTTCATATTTGCCAATTACTGAAAGTGTTTCGCAGATATTCAGAAAAGGGTTTGCATTCTATTCAGCAGACATCTGAAATATCTCTCATGGGGATTTGTTCTGAAAAGCAGTGATAAGTCAGCCAAAACTACGCCGAGCTGTGATAATAATCAACACTTATTTTGTTTAAAACGTGATGAAGCATATACAGATCAGTTTACTAGAGTTCACTCTTTGAAAAATCATCATTGACATAAAGTTACACAAGAATGGTATTATAACTGTGGGTATCTTATCTACTAACTCGAGGAAAAAGAGCTCTCCAAGCAAGTGGCAAAATAGATGGACAAAGTCACTCAAGCATGGAAAAACAAACACATTTTAACTGTAAATCATACACTGGTTGTAGGCAGACAAAGGACACTGCGAGTCCACTAAATCATTTGCATAACAGCTGTCAGACCTTCATCAAAGTGAAAAATATTAAACAAAGTAAAAACTTGTAGAGAGAGATGTGATAACAAAATAGCAAAATTTCTATAACAGTACCAAGCTCTTTTTTCTCAGGATCAGCTTACTCTTGCCAGCTGTTGTTCAGGCATTTGAATAAATGATTCTGTTTAGACGCAAACTAGGAGAGGGAGTCTATTAGGGTGGTGACAATACATGTGAAGCCCATGGAACAACGCAGTAGGAGGAGTGGGCCTTGACAGAGCCAGGAAGTGGGCAGGTGCTAGTGTTTGGGGGTTGGCTTAGTTTAATGAAGCTTGGGGGCGGAGACAGGGAGTATAAAGAGCAGCCATTTTAGAATAGGGGCCATTTTAACCAGAGCCTTTCTTACCTGTAAATTGTGTCAGGTCGGCGAGGTTCTTTTTCTTTGTCGTTTCTGCAGGATTATGGCGTCGCTAGATGAGATCCTGGATGGTGTTCGGGCAGCGGTGAAGGACAGAGGACTGGATTGGCTTCATCAGCAGTTGGGGACTGCCGGGCCTGCTCCTGCGGTACCGGCCCGTCGACCGGCGAGGAGGACGAGACCACCTCAGCGTTTGAGCCCGGGCGCTGGGCCTGCAGCGCGGCGGAGGAGGAGCCCTTCGGCGGGAGGTGGGGAGACCGACGGTCCGAGTGAGCCCCGGTCAACAGAGCCAGGCAGGCGCACGGCTCGCTCCGGTGGGCGCGGCAGCGGCCTGGCGAGGACGGCCGCACAGCGCATGGTGGCGGATGGATACAAGCCACGCGGTTCCGCGGCTGGCAGGAGGAACGGTCCGGGCGGATCTCGGAAGACGGCCGGGACGGAGGCCAGGCCGGCTGGGAGTCATGTGAGCGGCGGCACGAAGCGGACACGTCCCGGTGAGTCAGCCACTAGTGCGAATGCTGGAGGGCGGGGGAGTGATGGTGATGTCGGATGTATGACGGCCCCTCAGGCCGTGGGGGGAGGCCAGGACAGCGGTGTGAGGGCAGGGACGTCTCAGGCTGAGGCAGGTCAGGGAGACAGATGCAGGGACAAGGGGACCTCACAAGAAGCGAGTGGGTCTGGGCACACGGCAGGCTGCCAGGATAGCGAAGATGAATCTGATTTGGGGCAGACGGCCGAGGAGAGGCCAGGCTCGGCACTGACAGTTGAGGGACAGGGTGCTCAAACTGTTAAGTTGGTTCGGGATGTCAGCGGTAGGCGGGAGGGCCCATCTGGCCGCTCCCAGGGTCAGCTTCATGACAGGGAGGCCGCAGGGAGTGAGTGGAGAGCAGAACGACGCTTCTCTGGCGTCAGGCGCAGCGTTTCGAGGAGCAGAGCAAGGAGTTCGGGGAGCAGGGAAAGATCACCTGCGCGGAGCGGGTGCAGCATAGCAGGCTCATGTTGTAGGAGGCGTGATTCCAGGGATAGCAGGAGGAGGAGTCAGCGGAGAAGATCGGGTTCGCCGGGAGAGAGGCTCAGTGATCGGTGGAGGGGATCACCTCGTGAGGGCAGTCGCCCTGCGAGACGCAGCATTGCTGAGGAGGATTGGGAGGAACGTAGGGAGGAAAGGCGGGTGAGGAAGGTTCAGGACAGACTACCCAGATTTCCTTCTCCCTACAGGTCTCGGAGCAATACCCCTACGGTCTCGAGGCGAGTCCAGGCGGATGGGAGTCGGCGACAACGGGATTCTCCGGTGCCTGAAAAGGTGGACGGAAGGACGGCGCCTCTGCAGCCAGCTACGGCCAGAGGTTCGAGTGGTGAGTTCCTACACACACGACACCCAGGACAGTTGTTAAATGATTTAAGAACATTGTTAGATTCTTGGTCTGGGAAAGAGGGGTCGCCTGCGCAATTCGGGAAGGTGTGGGCGCGAGAGAGTAGTAGGGACATAGCTGCAGGGCTCGGGGTTACACAGCTGTCCGCACACGGCGGAGGTGAGTCGGGAGCGGGGGCTGATTTGTCTGGGTTGGAAGGAGGGGGCGAGGAGCGGGAGGTAGGTGATGTCCCGGATGCGGCTCGGCAGAATGTGCACGTGTCCTTCGCGGGCCCCCTCGGATGTCATTTAAAGGTGGAAGTGAAGGAGAAGATATGGAAAGGTGAGTTTGTGGAGATATTTTCCCTCCTTCCCCTAGAGGAGTTTTTAGACTTGAAGGAGGAGGATAAGAAGGATGCTAAAAAGGAGGAAGAGGAGAAAAGGCGGAGGTATCGCAAGATACCGAAGACCTTTGGGAATTGGTTGAGGGCCTTCTGCATTCTAGCTAGTGTAATCGGGGAGAAGGCTCCGGGGCGTTGCTCAGAACTATTTTGTTATTTGGATGGGATAGGGGATGCGTACCGAACCTACGGAGGTTTGGCTTGGTGGAGGTACGACGAACAATTTCGTCAGCGGCTGGCAGCGAATGCGAGCATGCGGTGGGACCAGATGGACCTGCCGTTATGGATGCGCCTTATGATGGCCCAGAAGACGGCGCCCTTTCCTGGGGCAGCCGGCACGGCCTCAGGGGCCGGATCGGCTGGGCAAAAGAAAGGTTTCTGTTGGATGTTCAACGAAGGACATTGCAAATGGGGAAATAATTGCAGGTTCCGGCACGAATGCTCAGGCTGCGGGGGGTCCCACGGTGTCAACCGTTGTTTCAAAAAGGGTAAGTCCGGCGGGGGAAGCGGGCCCGCAGGGGCGGCAGCTACCGCAGCTCCCGTTGGGAGCGTCTCCGGTGAAAATAGACGTGATGTTGCCTTGGCTAAGGCGATACGTTAACAGGGAAGATGCTATTTTCTTGTGGCGGGGTTTTCGGGAAGGGTTCTTTATTCCCTACGTAGTTAGGGGACCTGGTACGTTATGTGGGAATCTTAAGTCAGTGCGGGAACACCCTGAGGTAGTGAAGGACAAGCTAAGTAAGGAAGTGCAACTGGGGAGGATGGCGGGGCCGTTCTCGGCACCGCCATTGCCCGATTTGCGAATATCCCCGTTGGGCGTGGTCCCCAAGAAGGAGGCAGGCAAATTCAGGTTGATTCACCATTTATCGTACCCGAAAGGGGCTTCGGTGAATGATGACATCGACACGGCTCTTAGCTCCGTCTCTTATACGTCATTTGACAAGGCAGTCGAGTTGGGTCGGAGGCTGGGGCATGGTGCGCTGATGGCAAAGGTGGATGTGGAAGCAGCATTTCGACTGCTCCCGATACACCCGGACTGCCATCATCTGCTCGGTTGCTGTTTTGAAGGGGAATATTTTGTTGATCTGTGCCTGCCTATGGGGTGTTCGATCTCGTGCGCCTATTTCGAGAAGTTTAGTACCTTCTTGGAGTGGGTTGTGCGGACGGAATCGGCAGAGGGTGCGGTGGTGCATTACCTCGATGATTTTCTTTGCGTGGGCCCGCGGGACTCGGACCGCTGTAAACAGATATTGGACGTGTTTCAGTGGGTGGCGCATAAAGTAGGGGTTCCCCTGGCGGAGGACAAGACGGTAGGGCCTACGACGTGCCTTAGTTTTTTGGGCTTAGAAATTGACTCCTGTAAATGGGAATGCAGGTTACCGGGGGACAAATTATCACGGCTGCGGGAGCTGGTGGCCACGGTAGGGAGGGCCAAGAAAGTGACACTGCGTGGGCTCCAATCGCTGGTGGGGAGCCTTAATTTCGCGTGCCGGGTCATACCCATGGGGAGGGTTTTCTGTAGGCGCCTCGCGCAAGCTACGAGTAAGGTGCGTCTGCCGTCACATTACATTAGGGTTTGGGCGGATATGAAGGCGGATTTAATGGTGTGGGACCGGTTCTTGCAGGATTTTAATGGGACGGTGATTTTTCGAGAGCCGGCGGCATCTGGGGAGGTTGTTGGTCTATACACCGACGCTTCTGGTAGCATGGGCTTTGGGGCTTACCTGGGGGGTCACTGGTGCGCTGAGCCATGGCCGGAGGCCTGGAGGCAGAGCTCGCTGATTAAAAATCTAGCGTTTCTGGAGCTATTCCCGGTGGTGGTAGCGGTGAGTTTGTGGGGGCGGGTGTTGTCCAACAAGCATATTATATTTCACTCGGATAACATGGCGGTAGTACAGGCGATCAATAGTTTGTCGGCGTCGTCCCCCCCTGTTTTGTGTTTGCTGCGGCGTTTTGTGCTTCTTTGTATGTCTTTTAATTTGGTGTTTAGGGCTAGGCACATCCATGGTATGTTGAATGTGGTAGCTGATGCGCTTTCTCGTTTTCAGTGGGAACGATTTCGGGAAGCGGCGCCGGAAGCTTTGGCACAGGGGCAGGCTTGCCCTGGCGAGATGTGGCAGCTCGGGACCGCATGCTTGGGGAGTGTATAAAGAATTCTCTTGCGCCGAGCACTTGGTCAGGCTATGTCAAGGTGTGGAAAGAATGGGACGAGGCGGTACAGCAGGTAGGGGGTGACAGTTCGCAAGGGCAGAGGGTGGATGTGCTGTTGTGGGTACTGTGTCGCTTGTTTGCTAAACAAGCGTCGCCGGCCGTGATAGATAGGTGCATGTCTGCTATGGCGTTTTTGTTCAAGTTCAATGGGTGGGAGGACATTACGAAGAATTTTCTAATACGCCAGGCTTTGAAGGGCTTTAAGAAGGGTAAGAAGCTCGCGGACCCGAGGCGACCGGTGTCGTTTTCGGTCTTGCAAAACCTGTTAAGTGTGTTGATCGATCTGTGTAATTCCCCTTTCGAGGTAACACTATTTTCCGGGGCGTTTGTCTGGGCGTTTTTTGGGGCTTTTCGCGTTAGTGAGCTGGTGAGTGCCAACAAGTCGGGGAACGGCGGTTTGATGTTCAAGGACGTGGTCGTAGGTAATGATCAGGTGCAGATATGGCTGCGCCGGTCTAAAACGGACGTGTATGGCAAGGGACGTGCGGTGGTACTGTATGAGTTGCCAGGATCAGAGGCTTGCCCGGTGGCTTGTGGCAAAAGGTACTGTGAGGTGCGGCCAGAAGGTAAGAGTTGTTTCTTTTTACACGCCGATGGTTCAGCGTTGTCGCGATTTCAGTTTCTGCGGGTTTTTCGAATGGGTTTGCAGAGAATGGGCTTAGAGCCGAGTCAATTTGGGACGCACTCCTTTCGCATTGGGGCAGCGACGCTGCGCGTTTAGGTTTGGGGGACGAGAAGATCAAGCAAATAGGGAGGTGGGAGTCCATGCGATTCCGCTCGTATGTAAGGCCTGATAAGTTGGTGTAATTGCTAGGGTGCAAGTATTTGGGATGGGGACGTTGCCTTTTTTCTGCCTCTAATTTTGTCTCTTTTCAGGTTTGGAAGTTTGGTTGCTGGGCCACTCGTATGTGTACTGGGCGGAGAAGAGAGCCGCAGTTCGCAGAAGCGGATCACAGCTGGGCTTTCCTTTGGAACGAGTGACTCTATGTTGGTTTGGTTTCAGGGGCGCTAGTTGGCAGAGTTTGTGTAATTTCTTGTTTCAGAAGGTGGTTGGTGGGTCGGTCCCGGATGTGGTATTGATTCATGGAGGAGGGAACGACTTAGGTGGGATTCCGCAAAGGGAATTGGTGAGAAGGATGAAAAGGGATGTAGATCGGCTGAGGGAGCTGGTTCCTGGCGTGGTGGTGGTGTGGTCTGAGATGGTTCCGCGATTTGCGTGGCGGCACGCCAGGGATCCGGCTGCAATAGCTCGATCGAGGGGTAAGGTTAATAAGATTATGTCAGTTTTTATTAGACGTTCTGGAGGCGTAGTGGTGCGTCACAGAGAGTTGGAGGGCATGTTACCTGGGTATTTCAGGAAGGACGGTGTACACCTGTCAGACGTGGGGAACGATTTGTTGAACCTTGGGTTCCACGAGGGTATTGAGCAGGCCCTGTTTAGGTGTGGTGGGGGTCGCACATGCGCTTAAGGAGGTCAAGCCATGTGCTGTGGCGGAACAGGGCATAGTAGAAATTGGAATTTGGCGTAGAGTTTGGACTGGACAGGCCGAGGTGTAGGCCTGATGGAATTAAGGACTGGTTGGTTCTAGCTCTTCGGTGGCGACAAACCTGTGGGTGTAGGGGTGTCTGAGGTACACCCCTACAGTTAACAATATGATGTGGGGCCTCTTTGGTAGGCCGTGTTTCAAGTGAATTGTTATTTGTTATATATTGTTCAATTGGTAGGGTCATTGTCAGGGGTACTGTGTGGGGGGTATAGTAATTTAATGTATAGTTGGACAATGACCCTAAAATTATGTTAATTATGTTAATTTATGATAATTTAATTAATAATTTAATTAATAAAAGCTGTGGACTTTATACTCCAACAGAATTAACTGTGTCCGTGTCTTATTTAGTTTAAGGTTATAGTGCATGACGAATATCGTCTGTACAAAGGTTTATATAAAAGTTTTAGCACATGCCGAATAACGTCTGTGCAAATGTCATAAAGCCCATGGAACAACGCAGTAGGAGGAGTGGGCCTTGACAGAGCCAGGAAGTGGGCAGGTGCTAGTGTTTGGGGGTTGGCTTAGTTTAATGAAGCTTGGGGGCGGAGACAGGGAGTATAAAGAGCAGCCATTTTAGAATAGGGGCCATTTTAACCAGAGCCTTTCTTACCTGTAAATTGTCCCACCCACCCTCCCTCGGTTTAGCAGTTCCGTTTCAGTCACAGCGGCGGAACAGGGCATAGTAGAAATTGGAATTTGGCGTAGAGTTTGGACTGGACAGGCCGAGGTGTAGGCCTGATGGAATTAAGGACTGGTTGGTTCTAGCTCTTCGGTGGCGACGAACCTGTGGGTGTAGGGGTGTCTGAGGTACACCCCTACAGTTAACAATATGATGTGGGGCCTCTTTGGTAGGCCGTGTTTCAAGTGAATTGTTATTTGTTATATATTGTTCAATTGGTAGGGTCATTGTCAGGGGTACTGTGTGGGGGGTATAGTAATTTAATGTATAGTTGGACAATGACCCTAAAATTATGTTAATTATGTTAATTTATGATAATTTAATTAATAATTTAATTAATAAAAGCTGTGGACTTTATACTCCAACAGAATTAACTGTGTCCGTGTCTTATTTAGTTTAAGGTTATAGTGCATGACGAATATCGTCTGTACAAAGGTTTATATAAAAGTTTTAGCACATGCCGAATAACGTCTGTGCAAATGTCATGTGTATTTTGGGATTTCCTCTCTTAACTAAATTTGTTCATAAGTCCCATCTTTAGGACAACAATTCTTTGACTTGTATCAACATACTAATGATCAGTTCCTCTGCTGACTATGATATTAGGGTATACTACTAAGTACCAACCTATCATGGATTCAGTGCAACAGTCCCAAGTTTGAGATCCTGTTCCAACGGCTCGGGTTTATCCTCTGATGTTCCTGCTCAGGGAACTCTAGGGAATTCCCCTAATACTCAGTGCATTGAGGGTGTGGGACAATACTTAGATTGCTTTACAAGTGTTCTGAAAATGTGCAGCCCTCCGTGGGGCAGGCAAAGGGGGCTATCAGTGAACCAGGCATG
Organism: Pelobates fuscus; assembly: GCF_036172605.1. NCBI lineage: Eukaryota > Metazoa > Chordata > Amphibia > Anura > Pelobatidae > Pelobates > Pelobates fuscus. The sequence continues at coordinate 73,568,321 of NC_086325.1, read as the reverse complement.
AATTCACACCACGCTGACCCGGCCCTTTCTTAGAATGGACTCGCCTCCTGTCTGTACCCACAGCGTCACAGATATAACCTTCTGATGGCCCACCCACCCTGATCCAGACTTCATACCTCTGAATGTTGGAGGGTCATTTTTAAAGGCAGTATGGAAGGTGGTAAGAGCAAAAATCATAGGCAGATCATTTTTATGCATGCAGCACTCGATGATCCTGTTCACTGGACAAATGTCAAAATTATCACTTTATTTGGAGTTATTGCTATTTTTGTATTGCTATTTTTGGTCTGTAAGAAAAAAAGTTTCATTTGTTTCTTTATAAACATGTACTGCTGGACTTTGAGATAGTCAGGGCCTATTATTCTTCCTAGTTTGGCCCTGCAGCCACCAGTATATCAAGTGCATCTAGATGGAAGAAAGAGTGAGTGGAGATATTGAACTCACATTTACTTACACCTATATTGGAGCTCCTGCCCTTTTAATCAATTGTCTAATCTGCTTATTGCCAAAATCAGAACAGAAGATCTGTAAATTACCTTCTTCCACGGTAGAATCCAGCTGTGTGACTTTAATGACCAGCAAATCCACCCTCTCTTGCAGGGAGTTCATCCTCAAATAGAAACTATTGGCTTCATTAAACAGCTCTCCAAATATGTCCTCTGCATGCCGACCTGAAGCATATGAATAAACATCACTAATGTATTAAAGAAATGAATATTTACTAAATTATAATTATTTATATTGCATGAAAAATGTTGCTTTTTCAGGAGAGTATTATTGGAATTCATTTATGAACCAGCAGAACTTTGAGGAAAGTACAAAAACAAATTTTACAGACAATCCTGAGGTAACTCTCATGTGTGAATCGAGGCACACTGTTTTGTGCTTTTGCTGTCTGTTCATTTTGCAACTGACGAAAAATATAATAATGCTTCTTTACTTGGGACCTTATGTGGCCAATGTGAACTGCATTTAAAGGTTCAAGGTGCTTAGTTTGAGGAAATCTCACCACTAGCTTGTGATCAGCATCTGCTCCCTGTTAATAATACTACTGACTGGCCAGCTATCGTTGCCCAGTCACTAAAATGGTAAATTACTGGGACGGAAAGGGGGGGAACCAGACAATAGTGACTGGTAGCCAACCAATCAGAGTGCTCTGAGTCACATTTGAAAGTGTGGGTTGCGCCCTAAAATGTCAATAAGTGTGTAGTTTGTTCGTATTGTACTGGGTTAAAAATACGTTTTATTAATATTTATTAATATTTTTTCCATTGTGAGTTTTAAAAACTTTTTTATTATTGCGTTAAATGTTCTGCATTTTTATTTGGCCTTTTGTGGGGTTGAACATTGTTGGGATTTATTGGGCCCCCACTCACTATTATTAGGTTGGGATTTTTTAATTGAGTGGGTGCTGGCTAGGGATCCCTAGCTATTCGAAGGGATAATGGGATTGTCAGGACTTACCTACACTCCATCACTTCTCCGGCAGCACTCCCAAGTCACGGCCGCCCGACTTTTATCGACCTTCTTGTGTTGTGCATTCTGGATTGTATTTTGAATTTTTTTATTCTTCATTTTTGTTGTGCAAGTAATAACAGGTGATCTTGTTATGTCCCAAAAGCAGTAACAAGCACAACAGTATCAGACAATAAGAAACAATAACATGGCATTCCTAGTGACTGCACATTTTTATATTTATAGCGTCAGGTTAACTGAAGAGATACGTCAGTAGGTAGTGCATATAGGACTGAACGGGCTAACCATTTGAGTAGGAGTCAACTGCACTATTATACGGAAATATGTATTAAGAAAAACATGCTAGGAGAACACTGTGATATTGTTTAAATGGGCAATGTCAACGTGTGTATTGCTGAACTTGCCAGGCTCTTGAGTCTGTTAATAAGCATGGGGCGGGACCTAAAAATCATGGTGTTACACCTACATGGTATGTCGGTGGATAATTAAAAGGACTTGTGGCTGGGGAGAGTAAACCCCATCTAGCAATTTGTGCTGCGGTGCAAGCTTTGCTAGGTTGAGCTAGACCTGGCTACGTAAGTATGAGTTTTCAATAATAAATGGTGGGAGCCAATATAGTAAGCGCTCAGGCGGGAATGCTCCGCTGTTCAAAATACCCAGTGTGCGCATCCATTAGCGATTCGGCTTATTCCCCGCGCTGCACCCCAGTAAAGTGGGGAAGATATTCTGTGAGGAGGTAAGTGGCACAGGAACGTCGGTTAGTGGGATTCACCGCTGGAAGTTGGGGTGCCTTAAGGTTACCGGGGAAGGTTTTATCCTAGTATTACAAGAAAATAAACCATGTCAAGAGTACCTAACTAAGGGTACACATGTGAGTGTCGATAGGCCTGGCGGAGCTTAGAGAAAATGCTATAGGCCTACAAGCGTCATGTGAAAGGGATAGAGTATGGGGCTCATGGCTTAGAATGATGGCTTACTCCGTCAGGGTCATGGTGAGTATCTAAGTTAATGCCCCTGTAGTCAGGCTGTGGGGATAGCTTGGGGGAAAGGTATTGAGATCGTGTGCTCGACCTGAGGGCCGCTGTTGCGGCAGGTAACACTAAAGTGTGTCTAGCATATGCTCCAGGGGTAACATACTGTGTGTATACACCCCAATTAAGTGAGGCAACTTAAGATGCATTAGAGAATGGTGTGAGTTGTCCATAGTCTCTGCTTAAGTGGTGACTGCTGCGTAGGGGTCCGGTGTTGAGCCTTGGGGGAAGAACAGAGTGATTTTACTCGGGTTCCAGATGTCGGTTGGAGAGGTTGGGTTGTGTGCTCCCCCTCCTCCTCGGGTGAGTGAGTCCTGTGGTAGGCCCAGAGTCTGCGACTGTCCCATGGTGCACTGTGAGCGTTCGGGAGAGCTGCCAGCGGTAGCTAATCTTGTGTTGTTGAAGCAGGGAGCTGAGAGGTCAAAGTGATCTACGCCATGCTAGGGTTCCACTGGACAGGTCGGCGAAGAAGGTCAGCTCCATGGTCTCGAAGTGGAGAGGTGTATTCCCTCAGAGTGGTGAGAACTTCTGCTTTGTCTTTTCCGTTGCGGAATGTGACTATGATGTCTCTTGTGGCCGTGGCTGGAGCTTTTGCAGGTTTGGGAACTCGAAAGAGGTCTGCAGGAATAATATCTTTGGCCTGCCTAGGCGGTAAGATGACCATTAGCAGATGCCTCATGACATGCGGCAGCTCAGCGTCTGGCACTGCTTCATGGACCCCTCTAACCTTTATTTTATGCCTCTGCCTGGAGTCCTCTTGAGCAGCAATGCGGCATTCGTGCAGTTGGGTCTTCTTTTGCAGGTCGTGCACGGCCTGTTGGAGTGTGGAAATTCTCTGGGTGTTAGCTTGAGAGAATCCCTCCAGCGTGCCAATACGGCCTGTCAGGCCCTGTAAGTCGCCTCGGAGCGCTGTGACATCCGCAAGATGTTTTTTTGCAGGTCTGCCAGTAACGATTTTAAGACTGCTGTGGTCACCGGCTCGGAGTCTGCGTCTCCAGAGAACTCATCAGAGAAATTTGAGCAGCCACCATACTGGGCCCACTGGCGCAGCGTGCTTGTCCTCACGTGTCGCCGATCGTCAGCCCCGGGGTGGGCTTGTCTGGTACAGTTTTCTTGGTTTTTCGCCCAAGGGTGGCTACAGGGTCCCCCCTATCGTTTAAGATAGAAGGGGTGCAATTCTGTAGTTTATTTCACCGCATGAAGCTTGGAGCTACAAGCTCATGCAACCGCTTGCTTCGGTGTTCAGGCTCCGCCCCCTGGATTGTATTTTTAATTTGGTCTAAAATTGTTTTTCATTCACAATTACAAAGCATTCTTTGAACATTGACTACAATCGTCTTTTGTGGTCTATCTGGCTATTTGCTATTGTTGGAAGTACCAGTTGTATTTAAAATGACTAACACCCCACTTAGAATACCCATAGACATTTTGTTAGCACTTTGGGTGAAAAACAGTGATTTAGACAGTTGTCTTGTACATCATGGCAAGAGGTGTTCCTCACCCTTTTGACTGCATATTGACTTTTCTTGCTAGATTACCCCTTTGATAATGTGGCTTGGATTTGGGCCTACTGACAGAACTTTACTTCTCAGTATGTACTCTCTCTCCGGTGTTAATTTCCTGGTTAGTGTAAGCCTCCCAACTGCCCCGATTTCGGCAGGACAGTCCTGATTTCCAGGTCCTGTCCACTCCAGCTATCTCGACTTCAGTTCCATTTTTGGAGACACCAGGGAACTGTCCCAAACAAGAATAGTGTGAGAGCGTCATTAGATATGCTCATTCTATGTTTATGGTACTAGGACCCTGCAGAGAGCACTGAAAGAATGCTCCGTGCACGGCCTGCCCTCAGTGGGATGACCGTAGATCACAGACAGGCAGCCTGGCGTGCAGTAATGCCATGCTGACCTATGAGTAAAATAGATGGCCCTGCCCCGTTACTGGGTGGGTCTGCCACTTTTAGGCAGAACCAGTGATGCAATTGCTTTTGAGTTAGGAAGTATGTTAGTAGTGTTACTATAAGGTTTACATTTTTTTGCATACTAAACTGCTATCCGTGATGGCTATAAAATATTACGGATTATTGATTGAGCAAAGAATCACTAATTTTAGCCCAAAACACTCAAATTGGAAAATGTATCTAGCACAGCTATTTACAAGTTCAGCTATTGTGACTGACAATTTCACTTCCCCGGTCAATCCTCCAGTTATGTTTTAAGGGGGCTTATATCACAGTATGGCTCATGGTTTAGGGATGTAAATACCCTCAAATTAAAACCACAATGGTACTTTATCATCTTTAGCCTCACTAATTGTTTCATCACATATTCAGAGTAGTGCAACAAAGAGCCAAATTGGTCTTATCTAAAAGATATGTGCTTGATGTTTTGTTCCACGTTCTACTTTATCGTGAGAAATAATACCACAGAATGCAAAAATGTATAAAATGACATTAAATGTACTCACTCAGACTTCCCAGCTGTTTGATTATAGCGGCCAGGGTACTGTTGGTGACACATTCAAGCTCACTTGTGACTGCATCCGGCACAATTCCTCGGCACAAGTGCCGTGGCTCAATGTTCCTCTTAACCAAAGGCATGTTCTCTGATGGGCCAAGCTGTAAGAAATATCAAAGAGAGGCTGTGAAACAGGATTAATTGGATGGACTTTCTCTTGAAGATGACAGTTACCGATGTTGTTTGAGACATAAAAGTCTAAAATCAGTCAAGACATCCAATAGAACACTCGTACTCCTAACATTTACAGGTCAATGCTCAAATGAAAATGCACATATATAGTCTAGCAGTCACTATTTTGGGGTTTAATATATTATTCATTTAAAAGAAAGTGTGATAAAAAAAGGACTTATGTTGAATCTCGGAATGCAGGAGATATAAATGGCAAATCATTTTCTCTTTTATTTTGGACTTAAAAAATCATAAAGAGCTCATAAAATGGACATATAATAGGGTCAAGGTGAGGCAGTAAGACTAATGATTCAACTTACTGAAGTCTCTCTTTTGGAATGCCTAAAAAAGCTCCACTGTTTCTGTATTATTTTTATATTTTATCCACGAGTATCCACTCCTAGCCATGTACGTTCTAGCATGTAGCCCTGCTTTAATGGAGAAAGCCTCCAATTATCCACAACAATTGCATTTTGCTTAGGATTTCACTTAAGAAGTTCCCATGTATAGCTACAGACCAGGTCTCCTAGCAACTTCACATTTTATTGTTTTATGAGGAGGAAATTCTTTTCAGTCTCACAAGGAAAATATACAAAAGACAGTTATTTTGAAAAGCAATGGCAAGAAACGAAAGAGAACATAATGACGAAAAAAAAAAACAGAGAAACAACAAAGCAAAAAGAAGACATAGATCAGAAGAAAACCGAATGAAGTGGGCTGTCATGGAATTATTATGGTAATTAGAGCACAGAGGCATAATAAGATCATTATAGGGTGAAGACTACAGAGACTGAAAGGGTATTGTGAAAACCAACTAGTCAGGGGTCTCCAAGTTTTTAAAGAACCCATTTATAAAATGTAGGAACAATGGCAATATTCCCAAGGTAATTCAGGGCAGGAGTTTGCTGTGAACCTTTTTTTTCTCTCTTTGTTAACGGGTGGCACATATCAAAGTTAACAAAACCGTAAAAAAAAAACTAAATGAAAACATATTCTGTGTTTGCACTCATAGTGCCAAGGCTGCACTTTCATCCTTGTTTTAATGAATAATGAATACATTTGGGAAAGATATTTTTGTCAGAACAGATGTATAGTTTGCTTTTTAGCCTATGTCACATAGTAACTACCGCTTACAATGAAAAACGACAAAATAACAGCTAGAGCGACGTGATCACGTTGAGAGGCCTCTTGTTTAAAAGAAAATAAACTCAGTGTCATGTGTCACTCTTTGAGTGGGATATCAGGAGTAGTGTGTATGTTGACTTGGAGGCCATTGACTGCGCCGAGCAGTTAATCTAATAACTGTTTAGATAATGAGCAGCTTGATGAAGGAAGAGGTTTGGATCCTTTGTTGGGGTCTTTGCTAATAGAAACTAGCACAGTTTGATGTCTAATAAGCCATCTCTCTTGAAAGAGGATTCAGCAGAGAATACGGTGAATTAATAAGGTGTGATTTTATTTTAATTTTTTTTAGTTGGATGCTACAATATCTTGCAAGGACATTTTTAAGCGGTCTTTCCTTGTAATTCAGCAGGTGGTATTGGTTACATAGAAACATAGAATGTGACGGCAGATAAGAACCATTCGGCCCATCTAGTCTGCCCAATTTTCTAAATACTTTCATTAGTCCCTGGCCTTATCTTATAGTTAGGATAGCCCTATGCCTATCCCACGCATGCTTAAACTCCTTTACTGTGTTAACCTCTACCACTTCAGCTGGGAGGCTATTCCATGCATCCACTACCCTCTCAGTAAAGTAATACTTCCTGATATAATTTTTAAACCTTTGTCCCTCTAATTTAAGACTATGTCTTCTTGTTGTGGTAGTTTTTCTTCTTTTAAATATATTCTCCTCCTTTACTGTGTTGATTCCCTTTATGTATTTAAATGTTTCTATCATATCCCCCCTGTCTCGTCTTTCCTCCAAGCTATACATGTTAAGATCCTTTAACCTTTCCTGGTAAGTTTTATCCTGCAATCCACGAACCAGTTTAGTAGCCCTTCTCTGAACTCTCTCTAAGGTATCAATATCCTTCTGAAGATACGGTCTCCAGTACTGCGTACAATACTCCAAGTGAGGTCTCACCGGTCTTCTGTACAATGGCATGAGCACTTCCCTCTTTCTACTGCTAATACCTCTCCCGATACAACCAAGCATTCTGCTAGCATTTCCTGCTGCTCTATTACATTGTCTGCCTACCTTTAAGTCACCAGAAATAATCACCCCTAAATCCCTTTCCTCAGATGTTGAGGAAAGGGATTTGACTCTATCAAATATTCTGTAATCTGCCCTTAAAAAAAAATTCTTGACTCCAGGATCTTCCGCAACAAGCTTCAATATTTGGTTCATTGGAAAGGCTATGGTGAGGAGGATAGATCATGAGAACCAGTGGACAACATTCACGCTCCCAATCTTCTTCAGTCTTTCCATGCACAGTACCCTGCTAAACCAAGAAATAGGGCATCCAGAGGCTGCACCTGTAGAGGTGGGGGTAATGTGAGGAACTGACTCTGCTGGGTTTCAAACCCTGGTTTACATACTGCTAAACCTCTTCCTTACCAGTACACCAGCCTGCCTGCTCATGCTGAGAGCTGTTGTCATAACTCTACAGAGACTGCCCTTATCAAAGTCCCTAACGACCTAATCACAGCTAAATCCAAAGGCCACTATTCCATACTAATTCTTCTTGACCTCTCAGTGGCCTTTGACACCGTTGATCATGCTCTCCTTCTTCAAACTCTTCAATCGCTTGGTCTCTGTGACTCTGTCCTCTCGTAGTTTTCCTCTTATCTCTCCCAACGCTCATTCAGTGTCTCCTTTTCTAATGATACCTCCTCCCCTCGCCCTGTCTCGGTTGGAGTCCCCCAAGGCTCCGTCCTTGGTCCCCTTCTATTTTCTCTTTATACTGCCTCTCTTGGCAAACTTATTACCTCTTTTGGATTCCACTACCACCTGTACGCTGATGACACCCAGCTATATCTCTCCTCCCCGGACCTCTCCCCTGCCGTCCTGCAACGTGTCACTGCTTGCCTTTCTTCCATCTCTGACTGGATGTCCTCCCGCTTTCTGAAACTCAATCTCTCAAAAACTGAGCTCCTTGTCTTTCCTCCTCCTAATACTGATCCTCCTCTTTCACTCTCCCTTCAAGTTTGTGGTACCAACATCAGTCCATCCTCGCAAGCGCGCTGTCTTGGCGTCATACTTGACGCTGGTCTCACCTTTGAGCCTCACATCCAGCATGTTGCCAAATCCTGTAGATTCCATCTTAAAGACATAGCCCGCATCCGCCCCTTTCTTGCACCAGATACTACCAAGGAGCTTGTCCATGCTCTAGTAATTTCCCGCATGGATTACTGTAACCCTCTCCTGATTGGTCTTCCCAAAAGTCGTACTGCACCCCTACAGTCCGTAATGAACGCTGCTGCTAGACTGATTTTCCTCTCTAGTCGTTTCTCTCACACCTCACCCCTCTGCCAGTCCTTACATTGGCTTCCTGTATGCTATAGGAGTCAATTCAAGGTACTAACTCACACCTATAAAGCACTGAACAACTCTAGCCCCTCTTATATCTCCTCACAGATCCATAGGTATGTCCTTTCTCGGTCTCTCCGCTCTGCCCGTGACCACCTCCTGTCCGTTGTCCGCACTCGTACGGCCAACTCGCGCTTGCAGGACTTCTCGCGGGCGGCTCCCTTCCTATGGAATAGCCTGCCTACCGCCATCAGACTCTCCCCTAGTCTTGCATCTTTTAAGAAGTGCCTTAAAACCCATCTCTTTAGGAAAGCTTATGGCCTCCAAGACTAACCAATACCTCACATACCTGTCTCTTGCCCTCTCCTAAAGGGCAGTCCACCTGATTTGATTGCAAATTCATGTCCTAATGTGTTTTACACCCCACCTCCTATAGAATGTAAGCTCGATCGAGCAGGGTCCTCTTCAACCTATTGTTCCTGTAAGTTTATTTGTAATTGTCCTATTTATAGTTAAATCCCTTCTCATAATATTGTAAAGCGCTACGGAATCTGTTGGCGCTATATAAATTGCAATAATAAATAAATAAATAAACTGCCATTACTTTTTCAGGTGCAGTATCCCGTGGAAGATTGGAAGTAGACTCTTGGAAGTGCTTCTTAGTCGTATCTGGGGGTGGTTGTGGAGTCATATTTGGGGATGCTTTATTTAGAGGACAACATGCTTCAGTACTCAACAGGCTATTATATAATTAACAATGTGAAAGAGAAAGGGCCAAGTAAGGGCCCAGTATGCCTAATATAAATAATGACTGCGGGCTTGGAAGTAGAATTGTTGTTAATATGATTACAGTGAGGGCAAAAAGTATATGATCCCCTGCTAATTTTGAAAGTTTGCCCACTGACAAAGAAATGATCAGTCTATAATTTTAATGGTAGGTGTATTTTAACAGTGAGAGACAGAATAACAAAACAAAAAAATCCAGAAAAACGCATGTCAAAAAAGTTATACATTGATTTGCATGTCAATGAGTGAAATAAGTATTTGACCCCTTCGACTTAGTACTTGGTGGCAAAACCTTTGTTGGCAATCACAGAGGTCAGACATTTCTTGTAGTTGGCAACCAGGTTTGCACACATCTCAGGAAGGATTTTGTCCCACTCCTCTTTGCAGATCCTCTCCAAATCATTAAGGCTGACGTTTGGCAACTCGAACCTTCAGCTCCCTCCACAGATTTTCTATGGGATTAAGGTCTGGAGACTGGCTAGGCCACAATGTGCTTCTTCTTAAGCCGCTACTTAATTGCCTTGGCTGTGTGTTTTGGGTCATTGTCATGCTGGAATACACATCCATGGATTTTTTTTTGTTATTCTGTCTCTCACTGTTCAAATACACCTACCATTCAAATTATAGACTGATCTATTTTTTGTCAGTGGACAAACTTTCAAAATCAGCAGGGGATCAAATACTTTCCTCCCTTACTGTAGATCCCAGGTATACTTATAGGACACAAAACCATAAATAGCACGACCTAAAAGTACAAAGGGAGACCAATAGTGCAGACAAAAAAAGCGCTAAAAAACATAAAAAAGGGGGGAACTATAAAACACTCACAAACATAGAAGTTAAAAGGCAGGGTATACTCAGTCTTCTTCAAGTGCTTCTTTTCTTCTTGTATGTGAAGATAAGTACTTAAAACAAAGCACAGAAAAAAGACATAGTGTGTACCTGTATAATATTCCAAGAAATGCTTTATTGTGTACACTTACAAAATCAAGAAGTTAAAAAGGCCCATCAATATACACATCCACTGTCAGCTACCAGGTACAGATGAAACCGCCAGGATTAAAAGACAAAAATGGATGAAAAAGGGTCCACAATAGAATAATTTAAAAGTGAAATAAAGCTTGCCACCCTACGCGTTTCGTCTGGAAGACTTCGTCAGGGGCTTGTGGCAACAATACACAGTATACAAACACATACATTTAAATACCCTGCCAAACAAATTCTAAACCAATCAAAAAACAAAGCTTCCAAGTAAGTACACCTGAAAGTAATTTCATCCATCCGTGTTTCTTCCTCTTTTTTCGTTTTTCGCGCTTCTTGAAAGCGCTTGCGTCCCAAGCCTCACTCTCCATATTTCCGGAACAGTCGCCAGTCCCCATTCCGGACACTTGCGTCTCGTCACTTCCGGGCGACACCGGAAGTTATCATAAGTCTATATGTGGAACGCATATGCGTTCCACTTGATCCGGAAGGGGCAGCTACTCTCCTTGGAACGCACATGCGTTCCATTCCAAACGGAAGAAATCAATAGGACTCCTAAAATGGGATGCACAGGCACTCCCATCAGGACAAACCAACATATATTTAGTTAGTTAATAAGAAACTTATACATCAAATATAAAAATGAATTAAAAAATGAATAAAGATCAAAAGAATATATACTAAATAAATAATGAAAATGACAATGTATATAAAAAAGTAAAATAATAATACCAAAATAAAAACACATCTCAATAATATACCTAAAATACTTCAATAGGACACCATAAAGCCCTCAAGCTAAAATTTAAATAAACAGTCACAGAAAACATGCCATATCGAAATCTACGTTCATACCATCAGGTTGCATTGTTCTTAGGGTATGGATCCAATATCCTTCTCTCTGTCTTAATTTTAATACTAAATCTCCACCCCTCTCATCTAGACACACCTTTTCTATCCCAATACATGAAAAAGCACCGGGATTAAAATTTGGACACCTGATACAGTGAACCGGAACTGAATGGGTTAATAACTTATTCTTAATATTGTTAAAACGCTCTAAAAATATTTTTTTCACTGGCCTAATGGTCCGTCCGACATATTGGGTTCCACACCCACATGTCAGAAGGTATACCACATGTGTGGAATTACAAGTGATATGTTGCCTAATTTTAAATTTTTTCTTTGTTCTTGAACTACTAAAAATTAGTTTGGCAGGGTATTTAAATGTATGTGTTTGTATACTGTGTATTGTTGCCACAAGCCCCTGACGAAGTCTTCCAGACGAAATGCGTAGGGTGGCAAGCTTTATTTCACTTTTAAATTATTCTATTGTGGACCCTTTTTCATCCAATTTTGTCTTTTAATCCTGGCGGTTTCATCTGTACCTGGTAGCTAACAGTGGATGTGTATATTGATGGGCCTTTTTAACTTCTTGATTTTGTAAGTGTACACAATAAAGCATTTCTTGGAATATTATACAGTTACACACTATGTCTTTTTCTGTGCTTTGTTTTAAGTACTTATCTTCACATACAAGAAGAAAAGAAGCACTTGAAGAAGACTGAGTATACCCTGCCTTTTAACTTCTATGTTTGTGAGTGTTTTATAGTTCCTCCCTTTTTTATGTTTTTTAGCGCTTTTTTGTCTACACTATTGGTCTCCCTTTGTACTTTTAGGTCGTGCTATTTATGGTTTTATGTATAAGATATTGAAGACGTTGAGGAGTCTTCGCACTTCCTATTTCTGGGTATTTATATAAATTTTATATTTTACCTTAGTAATAGCCACAGAGGGTTTTTTGTTTTGCATTTTATAGTGCAAATCACTTTTTTTATACTTATAGGACACGTCTCCTGGCAATTTATACTATTTTCAGTTTCATGTTGAGCACATATACAGACAATGTGGAAAACTAATGGCAAACATACCTGAAACAAGATTAGTAAATAATTTAAAGACAAAATGAACACTGTTAGGCAAAAAAATTAATACTGCAGCAAATTCAATGAAGGGGTTGCCATGAGGTAGCGGACAATGTTGTGATTAACGTGGTCAATATGGAAAGAAAAATTTTCATCACAGGCTGATGGTTGCGGTTATGCAAAGGGTATTTTTTTTAAGATGACAAGTCACAGAAGATATTTTTTAAATGTATTCATGTAAAGAATGGTAGGAGGAAGAATTTGAAAATGTCACAACCTCACCCATTTAAAGATAGCTTGTAACCAGTGGTTACCAATGCCATGGTCAACTAGAGTTTTAAGATTAAGCATAGCACTCGCAATCTCATTTATATTGAGATATGTGTAAACCCCTCTTATATTTCTTACTACAAATTATTATTAAGGAGTATACCCTATTCTTTAGTTTAAAAAATCCTGTTAAATAACATTTTTAAACATAATCCACCAGTGAAAATGAGATGCACCATTAAAAAAACAAGAAATGGCACACAAAAATAATCAAAAACTGATTATAGGGAAAAAAAATTACAAGAGTATTTGTAGGCCCCTGTGATTGCTAATTGGCTCTCAACTGCATTATGATTGGCTAGATGTACATTTAATCAATGACAATGTAGCACTGTTGATACTCCACTGACTCTCTCATAAGTCCTGCTTATACAGTGCTGCTTTGCGAGTGACTGGGTATCTTACCAGCCAAGTCAATGCCCTGCAAAGGGCTTGCCATGATACAAATGTCAGTTAAAACTTTTGACACAAAGTAGATGAAATTTAAACTGTGACTGCATGGGCGTAGGACACAATCAAATGTGCATTTTGGGGGATTCAAAAATATTTTAGATGAAAATAGCTACATTTTAAGAAATATCAAACTCAGATTTGTTTCAGTTTGGCTATTATATTGCAAAATTTGAAACTTGCCCCCATTGAGTAACCTTGGGGCATTAAGCCAATACTAAGAGATCTACACAGAGTGGGGTTAGAGAGACAGACAGTCCATCAGCACGCCAGGTCAACAAACCCCTTTTTCTGTCGTAACTTTACACTTTTGGATGGGTCCACCTCTTCCTCCACCCTTCCACTGATTCCACATCCTAACCACCCATTGTTGGGGGACATGCAAAGTGTTGGGTGTTTTGGAAACAAAGAAGGCAATTACATTGGTTGCCTTGTTTGATTTCTGTATGTTAATAAAGTCCAGGCAAAATGTATTGTAAATAATTGCAATTAAATAATGTTATTTTCGGGAAAAAAGCATTATCAACAGATCTTTTTTTTTCCAGGCTTGCATACTTACCTAGCCTTACTCCTTTCCACCTTATTTATTACTAAGAGAACCAGAAATTTTTATAATAAATGCCACTATTAAAAATGCAATTCTGAAGTGTTGATTAATTTGACCATTGAAAGTGAAGCATAATTGTATATTTGTTCAAGTGATTGCTAGAGTCGGATTAAATGTCAAAGGCATTCTAGCTGCGTGACATTTTTTTTAATTACCGCACACACTGCTTGACATTCGTTATTTCCTGTGAAGCTTTACTTCTATAATACACGAACGACCATTACGGATCATCTCACCTCCCTCATCTGGAAATATTGTGTGCATCAATAATCTAACATTTAATCCAAAGAAATTGTGTGTGGGAGCTAAGCTAAGAATCTGAATGCTTTCTGGTCAAGGAGAACTATTGTGGCACCTTTGCATAAAGCATAATTAAAGGGCCACTATAAGCATTATAGCTTATTACAGTGGTTATTTTGCACACAAAAAAAGTATTTGGGTGCCATCACTCTCTTTTTTGTAAAACCTTTTTGAATAGTCTAACAAAAAAATCGAGGATCGACGCCGCCTGCCCAAGCAGAGAGGTTGCACCTTGGCAGAGCTCCATGAGAAACTGCAAAACTACTCTGTATTTACTCATTTATTTATCATATCTACCAACCTACCACTGGCAGCTACCACTTGAAACTCTTGTGGGCTCTTTATCAGCTTTGAAGCAACACCGACCACTTTTGACAGATCTCCATCATGGCAGAGCTGCGGCCTAAGTACGGCCTATTCGCAGTGGAGTGTGGGAGGCAGCCAATCATTCTACCACTTGATCCTAGCCAGTGTTCCTCCCCCCTCACCGGTGAGGGATATACCAACACTTACCCCTGTGTCCTTGTGGCTAATTCTAATGGATAGCAGACTGCAGGCTGGCACTTGTTGAATCATGGCGGATACCAACCACTTACTCAGCCCCAGAGGTCAGGCATCCCTGGCTCTGACAAACCTAGATCGTCTGTTTGCTAATTCCACTCCGCCTACCAATCAACTACGGAGGGCCATTCTTTCACTACCAGTGAGATTAGGCCCTGCTGAGGTGAAGAGTTGTGCATCACCAACAAAGTCAGTTCACTTCCGAGGTGGAGGAGCGTGACGGGCTCTTACACACAAGTGGAGACCCTGTGAAAGTCCCAAAGGAGACCATTCGGAAGACCTCACAGACGCTGACTGTGCTGCCAGGGAAAGAGGCCTGTTACCGGACTGGTGGTAGGATTTCCACGGTCACCTCTGACGGTCATAAGATCCTGGGAGCAGCCTGATTATCCCCTGTGCATCTCCCTACTGGAGACGTAGGCTCTCTGGCTAATGACTCTACCGCGAGACTGTGCATCGCGCCATCACCTAGAGCCGGCATTGGCTAATCGGGACTCTGGCCATAGGTCTCTGCCACCATATTGCAGTCATTGCACCTTAGCAAGGCCTAAGTCAGTTGATTATCAAAATTCCTACAATTTGTTGGCTAATAGCCTGTATTTATATTCAGCCACAGGCACTGTTATAACTAGCATGTGTTAGATTTCTATTCCTGTTCCACTCTATAACTTAAATATACTGTGCTTTTTGCAATGCATATCATACTGTAGTATTTACCTGTCTAGTCTTTCTCATGAGTCAGACACTTTTGTTTGGATTCTATTCCCAGACGGTATTACTACTCATTCATGTGTTACTTTTTTTTTTTTAAAGTGCTGCTTCTCTTGATTTTTTATTTTATCATATACGTTATCTGTCATGTCATATGCCGTTACTGACTTGTGTATTTGACAAAAATTTTGCAAAAATAAAGATTGGGGGGAAAAAAAGATCTCACGGAACACCAAAACCAGCTCATCTGATCTCCTTCAGGTAATGCAGATGTTTCATTAGCCATCTCTTCGTTGTCCAAGGTGATATGACATTGGACAGATAATGTAGAAGTAGAAAATTCACATTAGCTGAACAGCTGCTGTGGGGCTTGTCTAAGCTGCCAAGAGAGACCAACTTCTCAAAATATCTTTGACAAAAAATATGAGAAAAACACCCATAGCCTATATCATAGCTTATATCATACCCCCTGAGTATACATCTGTTTATTTTTCCAGTTAACTCCCAGGAAGTTTATATTATCATTTTTACATAATTGTCTAGGTTGAAAAAAAGGTGTCTGGGTTGATTAAAGTCCATCTAGTTGATGGACTTTATTATTACTCACATAAATAAAAACAAATATAGGAAAAGGTAATAAATAGTGGCAGGAAAAGCACAAAGCGTTTCACCTAATGGGTAGGCTTTTTCAAGTGCATTGCAAAAAGCCATACCCATTAGGTGAAACACGCTGTGCTTTATATATTGGTTCCTAAATTTGCTTTTATTTATGTGAGTAACAATAAAGTTGAATCTATATTATATTACTGGACTATCCTGATTTTCCTTACGATAATACATCATTTTCCTTGGTGGGGAATATACCACCCAAGCGTTTTGGATTGAGCAAAACCCTTTTCCTCTCAAAAAAGTGAGTACATTCCCTGTTTTTATATGCTTTTATAGCCACATGGTGTGCACTATATTTATTTTTTAGGTTTTTTTTTATAACCACAGCAAGGATTTGACCTACCCATAGAAAGAAAGAACTCTGCACCTATATCTAAAGAGTGGGGATTATTACATTCCAGACCGATTTGGTCGGACCAAGATTTCATCATTATATCCATAGGCGGGGATTGTACTGCCCAGGTGCTACATCTAGAGCTAAAAGATAACTCCCTACATTGTAAGTGTATTTCCTTCTGTTTTTAATTTGGTAATTTGACATATTGCCTCCTTGTCTCCTATCTTTTCCCACTTGGAATTTGAGGACTCCTCCAAGGCACTTCTCCCAATTTTTCATCTCCTCTACTCCATATCACCGACCAGACAAGAGAGACTCTGGTTTGGGGGTAATAGCTGCCTTTCACATTTGGACATTCAAAGCGCTAGAAACCTCTTTTATCTTGATCTATTCTAATTGGCTCTTCTACTAATTGAGACATTAAAGTATCGTTTGCTAGGTTCAAAAACCTGTTTCTCTTAAATCCCTCTGGCCCAATCAATCTCTAGATAATTAAAATCTCCCATGATTAACAAAATACCGAGTTGCGCAGCCTTATTCATTTGAGATAGCAGCTGATCTTCCCCATCAGTTTTAAAGAGACACTATAGTCACCAGAACCACTACAGCTTAATGTAGTGGTTCTGGTGTCTATAGCATGTCACTGCAGGCTATTTAATGTAAACACTGCCTTTTCAGAGAAAAGGTAATAAATAGTTGCAGGGGACCTTACAAAACTTATACACGTGTGTCAGCTCATGTAGCGTAGAGTTAAATAGTGACATGGGCTTGAAGTTGAAACATCTATTAAGAGATTATCTTGATTTAAGGGGTCTTGTAATTTCTGACATTTTATTGGGACTTTTGCAACTATTCATACAATAACCTAATAGTTGTATTAGATAAGGGGTGAGCATAGAGCTAAATGTCTTATAATAGGGTTGGCACACCTAGGGATTTATGTGGAGGGAGAGCTGCTACGGGTTTGTTCATTTTACCCGCAGTAAACTGTGCCATTAAACATTGGTTACAGTTGGTATTAAGGATATTAACTTGAAATTTAGATAAATTAGTGAAAGATTCTTAATAGTCTACAAATTAACTGCTTATCATTATGGGGTTCAGAATCCCATTATCTGAATTATCTAATAGTTATTTGATATTTGTCCTCAGATCTAAAAATTAGTTGAGCTTATTCCCCAATATATAATATTTATCGGATAATTTGCATCATAGGCAAATAGTTTTATCCAATTAAAAAGGTATGCAAAGCAATGTCTACTAGTTTAGGTCAGCTTCCTTAACCCTTTTATCTCATAGTTTCTTTTGGTGAGATAAAACGTTTATTAAGCATCTCCTAATATATGCTTTATGTGTGCACTAACCTGGCACTATCCAAACTGTACTTGTTCTAGAGGTGGTAAGAAGTGTAACGATATAATTAATTTATCTATCCTTGTGTCATAAGACGAGGAATAAGGTCAAGAAACCTAAGTGCACTCAATATACACTCAAGAATTCATAGCTTATGCATAGGTTCCCTATTCCATTGAGATATAGGTGCAGATATATTATAGTGATAACTATCGAAAAGAGAGGCAAGGTTCTAAACATAGTGCAATCACTGTGGAAACCAATGGGATATTTCTGGTAAGTCCATTGAATATGATGTTAATTACTCCAGTTTTCTCCTAGCAACAAATTTGCAAAATTCCCCTATTGTCTTGAATCTTAAAGTGTTGCCACGCAATTAAGCCACACGTAGTAAACACAATTGTGGACATGTTAATTCTCCCCCACACGTTTATGGGGTGCATTGTCAAGGATGATGTCTGTTTAAACGGACAGATGGTTGTGTTGTATATAATAAACATTAATCGACGCAGTAGTATAACACAATAACTGTAGTACTGCTGTTATTTTATATTCATGGTACTTTATCTAGAACATTTCTAAAGTTCTCCCTCTGATTTTGTCTCTTTGCTTCCATCTACTGGATAGATTTATTTATTACACCTCTACATTAAAATTCGCTCAGTTTTCAGAGGCACATCACCAGCCAACGTTTTAAAACTCAGCCCATTTCCCCTATTTAACTACTGTTTAAATGTGCTGCTTTGTAAAAGTAAATTCATAGTCTCCTCTCACTTCTGTGTCTCCAGTCTGCTTCAACATGAACTATCAACTTTTTGGGGCCAATTCTTCTTCCACTCGGCAGGTATCCTAATCTCCCGTCCCGTTTGCTCTATTTTACCAATTTCACCCACAACCGATCATCTCTATTCCTGGGCATGCTTCGGCAAAATAACTTACAATGCCAATCAAAAGACATAGAAACATAGAATGTGATGGCAGATAAGAATCATTCGGCCCATCTAGTCTGCCCAATTTTCTAAATATTTCATTAGTCCCTGGCCTTATCTTATATCTAGGATAGCCTTATGCCTATCCCACGCATGATTAAACCCCCTGTGTATAGAAACATGGACATTTTGACATTTATTTCATATTACATAGTTCCATAGCTGAAAAGAGACTTGCGTCCATCAAGTTCAGCCTTCCTCACTTTTTTATTTTTGCTGTTGATCCAAAAGAAGGCAAAACCCCAGTTTGAAGCACTTCCAATTTTGCAACAAGCTAGGATAAAAATTCCTTCTTGACCCCAGAATGGCAATCAGATTTATCCTTGGATAACACAGCTATTACCCTACATTGATAAATTATATACTTGAATATTCTGTTTTTGCAAGTATGTATCTTGCAGCTGTTTGAACATCTGTATGGACTCTGGTAAATTCTTAAACTTTATGTGCCGAAATAAAAAGGTAAAAACTGGATCAGTTAACTTGCAAATAAACACCTCCTCATTATTTTTACAATTTAGTAAAATTATACAATTAGACGGAACATTTACCAATACACATTTAAATCAACTTCCTTCCTCCTTCCATTTTACTGAAATACCTACATTATACATCCACTCTGCAACTCTTGTTAGATATGTTATCTAATTGCTCTTATTGTGGTGTATCTGATTGATTCCTCAATAATTTTTAAGCTGTTTGTTTTGTAGTTGTTTTAACGGTATTCCACTGTTGATATGTATCTATGTTTGATAATATCATTGTATTGAGCTCACATCTTTTATCTGGTGACAATATTAAATATTACTTTTAAGACCTTTATTACATTTTTATTCACTTATCTATTCTCTTGTAGTAGCCCTCACCCTATATATGTTTTATATTAATTACTTGTTTCTATTCTAAGTCGCTCTTGTTTAGTGTGTAGCAGCCCACTGGTGATTTTTATTATATATTTATATATATATTTTTTTTTTTATAGGATCTGTGTAACCTACATACTTTGTAAATTATTTTACTACCTGACTTCACGAGAGAAAACCCAAATATCCCAAGAAAACACAAAAATGGTTTGGCTTGAAGTGGTTCTTCAGTGGTAAACTGCTAGAAGAGCATATTAACTGTAAATTTTTGGAACCTTTCCGACAGGACACAATATAAGTGCATAGATCCTATTTATTGAAGAGATACATTGAGTTGAGTGAAAAAGATAAAGGCTCCAAGTGTGATTGGCCAGCACCAAATCTATTATGCCTTCTTCCTCTGTCCACATGTAGTGACCTTCTAGATTCTAGAATAATGTTTCCGCATTAGCTGGAGATCCCATCCTTCAACAATGTATAAATGTTTGACCTCCTTCATTAACCCTCAATCAAGTCAAATACAATTATATATACATCAATAATGATGGAGGTTGGTTTTATGTTTATTTTCAATTTTTTTTTATTCTTTATTTTTGCAGTGCATGCAGACAGACATCAGAGGGATCATGACAGTAATGCAAATATATGTGAAGAAATGCAAAATGGTCAATATTTGTAAAAAAATACAGCACTTTTATATGGAAGATAACTTCCGAGGTTTCTCTGAGACTTTAAACATGGCATAGAAAAAAACTAAAAGAGAGAAAAAAATGAAAATAAATAAATAAAGCTCTCAGGGGGAGCATTGTCTAATTCAGGCAATGAAGTGTGAAGTTAGGGTAGAACGAAATATATGCAGAGCCGTGTGGTGTAGAGACGTTAACCATTAAACAAAAGGTTAGTAAACCACCCGCTCAAACTGAAAGTGAGGGTAGGGGAGTGGGGGTATTTCGGAGTGCTTACCTAATGTGGAGTCAGCTTGGCTGATGCTTAGGAGGTGAGCAGGGTAAGACTTCACAATTTAGGTGCTCAGCCTTAGAGGGGTTAGTGTGTTGTCACGCTGTGCTGCCCCTTGCGGAGCAATTAAGTGGAGGGGATTACGTAAGAAGGTTCTCGGGAACCTTGCTCCTTAGTATTATTCAGTTTCTTTAGCTTCTTCTCCATCAGATCACCGACAAGTGGCAGCTTTTGTGGTCAGTATCAGTGTCAAATCAGCCTGTAAATGCCCCAATTAAATGCTTTGGCATACGGAGCTCAAGCTAAACACGTCTTGTCAGGCAGCATGTAGCTCCGCCCTCCTTTATGTATTCTTTAAGTTAGATGTCTTTCATTTCCTCTAGTAGTGTGTGTGTTTGTGGGAGGGATAGTGGGGTTACAACAAATAAAAGTATCCATATATTAATGTTACAGTTATAGATTCAGTACAAAGAAGATTTTCTAGTCTATTGTTGTAACATTAAACAGCATGTACTTACTCATATTGTAAGTAAAAACACAAAAAAAATATTCTCATAGGAAGATAATTCATTAAAAAGGCACAATTCCATATTTATCTATAAGCCCACCACTCCCACAATTAGGTTGACTTGACATCATGAGATTTACAAATACCTTCAAGTATTAACATGTCTCTCAACCATTAGCTGAGAGACGTGCCCAACAGTGCAATCTGACCAAGTTTATAGCAACTTTATAAATGTTTATTACATACTTTTAAACTACCCTTTATTTACTTACACGATCCCAGCGCCGATGTCCTTCTGCGCTGGGTTGGAGCTCTGCCCCCTCCAACGTCATCCGACAGGGAAACCTAATAGGCATATGTGGCGAGCACCGTGAGAGCATTATGCCCTCCCCATAGGAAAGCTGTCAGGATTACAGTATGATCCATCACGTAGAATTGTGTAACACAGAGAACTGATAGGTAACGTATACCGGACCTTAGAATGGCCGGACTAACGTACCAAAGAATAGTCAGGAATAGCCGAGGTCAAGGGATACAGAAAGAGACACAACGATAAGGAAAAGCCAGGGGTCAGGGATGCCAGAAAACAGGGAAGTCAAAAACAATGCCAAAGTCAAATAACCACAATTACCAGAATCAATAATGCGCTCTCGGACAACCACAAGGGAAACCGTAGGTTTTTCCCCGGTAGGTATTGGTTCTTCAGGAGGGTTAGCCTCCACATACCTCATAGCATCCAGATAGCTTTCATAAAGGCAAAGTTCTTTAATCGGCATGATAGTGCCATCACTGGCTTTCACAAGTCCAGGGGTACCAAATGGATGTTTTGCCGTGTTCCGTTTTTCTGTGGATTGGATGATAGGAGTAGTAGTCATAAGTTCTGGACATTCGCTCATAGCTTCATCCTCTAAACCAATGCCTTCTGAGGGCGGAGCATCGTAGTGCATCTCTACAGATTCTTCATCAAAATCATGAGAACTTAGTAAATCATCTGAGGGATGACTGGCTGTGTGTTCTAGGGAAACACTGGGATCATTAGCCTTCGCAGTCGAGATACTCTTCTGTGTCACTGAATGTGGAAATGAACTACAGCATCCTTGACATTTTTCAGACTGTGTTGCAGGGATGACAGAATGAAGCTGAATGGTACCTACTCAAAGAGGTTTAGGCCGAGGTGGGCGAACAGAGCAGCGGGAGTTAAAGTGCCCTCTTTCTCCACAATAGAAACAAAGGCCACAAGCTCTCCTTCGGTCTCTTTCTCTAGACGACAGTCTAGTACGGATGAAGCCGATCTCCTCTTTTTCCTCTGGAGTCTCCATCGGGACCGGATCATAAGGAGACAACAAGGAGGCCTGATGTTAGTACAGGGTCTCCTTATTTCTGGGAACCTGGGATCTTCTGGGATGTGGAGCAGGTTTACCCACAGTGTTCTTGCACTGCGACTCCATTGCAGTCATGAAGGATGCCCAACTAGGACAGGACTCTTGGACTGCAGCATATGGACTGCAGGTTAATAGCCAGACGGACCATGATAGAGTTACTGGCATATGTGTGAGCCTTTATGGCAAAAGCCTCGCGTAGATGAGTGGCTCAGAGGAAAGTGAGCAGGACCAAAGGAGCAAGAGTCCAGAGTTCAAATCCCCAGAAGCCACCTTGCCTTCCACATGTCACGATGGCGATCGTGACAAAAGCACTGCCTCAATATTTTCATATGGTTATTTTACTACCGCTGGATGTCCTCATGCGTGAAAAGTCTGGTGAAATCCCTCTAATGGCTGTCTTAGCACTGCAGTGTGCAAACATGTTTTTCATTGCAGGACTAAGTGGGACAGGGACATTTCACCAAGTCTAGTTCAATGACCTGAAGTGGTCTGGGTGCCTATTGTGTCCCTTTAATTCATTAATGGCAGAGAATTGGGCAGTAAGACTGCAAGGGACATATATACCAAAGTGCTTTATTAAGCTCAAATTGTTTTGATGCCTGTAGTATCCATTTAAGCATACCTCCCAACATTTCAAATGGACAAAGAGGGACACTTTAATTTTAGGGTGTGGGAAGGAGTAATAACAACTTATGCAACTAAAATATAATTTAGAACAAAAACAATGTATCTCATTTACACAGACTGATTTCTAAAACATTTATTGTAATGTGTTGAAAGACACATTACTGTGAGTATTATTGCTGACACACGAACAACAAGGAGCTCCTAGAAAAAAGATACATTAGGATAGGAAAGAGGACAGATAGAGCTGGGTCCAAATAGGGACTGTCCCTCCTAAACAGGGACACTTGGGATGTAAAATTTAAGAGCAGGACAAGCACCAATGCCAACCACACACAACAGGGAGTTTATTTACTAAACACTGAATTGTATTGAATTCAAAATCAAATTACCAAATTTAGGCCATTAAAGCTGAAAAATTCTCACATTTTAGCTTTCAATATTTACTGACTAAAACCACAAGAGCTTTAAGAGTCAATCAAACATCATCAATTAACTAGTTACTCGGGTAAAATTTGACTCAACTCTAAGTATACATACAGACCCTGAAGATAAACCACTTTCTACTTTCTATCAAATATAATTCAGATACATCTTATATTGGTGTCTGAGGTCTATGACTTGAAGAATCTTATAATGTCAGTGCAGTGTATTCTTCAAAAAAAAAAAATAAAGTGACACCTTATTTGAATAATGATGAAAAATTATAATAGAAAGGAAAATATGCCAATCTTCTATGCTAAGTAGAGGCACAGGCAAATGTCTAATGCTTATGATCTTTAATTAAGGCCATCGATATATGGTTAAAAAAAATCGCTTACACGTGAATCATTAGATATAGTTTTTTGAAATCTTGCTTTACCTTACGGTCATTTTAAAATCTGTTCTGAATAAAATATCTCTAAATGTAGCCACTACTTGAACATGTTAAGTAAAGACATTTATCAGAGGTTTTCTTTTCTATATCACAATTGTTGGGATGACAGCCTCCAACACAGAAAACTGTCAGATCTTCAAGTGATAATTTTAATTAAACAAACCATTGCTTGCTCATATGAAAATAACATTGATGTGTTAAGATTGCTGTTTAAAGCTGATTTATGGAAAGAAGATTTTAGTGACAGTGTCACTTTAATTGTAATATCTTTAGAGCTCATGCTCTGACTAACTGTCTTTCTAGTCAATGTCTTTTTGGCTTGGAAAATGGTGACATGCAGCTTTTACAATATTATTCACAGTGAATTTCAAATTTAAGGTGAAAAATAGGTAACCTGGAAAATATCTCTAAATCATCTATGCTTTCAGTACGGCTACCTTAAAGGACCACTCTAGGCATCCAGACCACTTCAGCTTAATGGGTTAACCCATTTTTTCATAAACATAGCAGTTTCAGAGAAACTGCTATGTTTATGAATGGGTTAAGCCTTCCCCCTATGTCCTCTAGTGGCTGTCTCATTGACAGCCGCTAGAGGCGCTTGCGTGCTTCTCACTGTGATTTTCACAGTGAGAGCACGCCAGCGTCCATAGGAAAGCATTATGAATGCTTTCCTATGTGACCGGCTGAATGCGCGCGCAGCTCTTGCCGCGCGTGCGCATTCAGCCGACGGGGAGGAGAAGAGGAGGATCGGAGGAGGAGAGCAGGAGGAGATCTCTCCGCCCAGCGCTGGAAAAAGGTAAGATTTAACCCCTTTCCCCTTTCCAGAGCCGGGCGGGAGGGGGTCCCTGAGGGTGGGGGCACCCTCAGGGCACTCTAGTGCCAGGAAAACGAGTATGCTTTCCTGGCACTAGAGTGGTCCTTTAACCCCTTAAGGACACATGACATGTGTGACATGTCATGATTCCCTTTTATTCCAGAAGTTTGGTCCTTAAGGGGTTAAAGGGACACTATAGGAACCCGGACCATGCCATTTCATTGTAGAGGTCTGAATGCAGTGCCCCTGTCCCCTTAGCTCTGTAATGTAGAACATTGCAGTTTAAGAGATACTGCCGTTTATATTAACCCCTTAAAGACCAAACTTCTGGAATAAAAGGGAATCATGACATGTTACACATGTCATGTGTCCTTAAGGGGTTAAGGGTTAAGACTGCCTCTAGTGACTGCCTACCAGACAGCCACTTAAAGCTGTTTGACTGAGTTTAACTTTGTGAAACAACGCTGGATGTCCTTAGGCTTTGCATGAGGACGTCCAGCATCTTCTAAATCCCCATAGGAAAGTATTGAAACAATGCTTTCCTAGGGGGAAGGCCAAATGCATGTGCAGCGCTCGTCACGCATGCTCCTTAGGTTTTGAAATCACTGTGATGTTGGCAGAGCCCCATCCAGCGCCGATGTCGCTGGAATCAGGTACTTGGGAAAAAAAGACCCTTTATTTCATGCAGGCGGTGGGAGGGCACATCAATTGCTTCTCATAGAGGAACATTGGGATACAAGGTCCATGTTTAACAATCACTGTTATTGAAACCAATGCTTCTCTATGAGAATCACTGACTTCAGCTTTGAACTACAGTTCTAAGTGAGTGAGGGAGGCACTTTATTGACTTTCTGCCTGAGAGGAAGGAGGTGTAACTAAAGGGATTCATAAAAGCGAAGATTACACTTGAAATCAGCACTTTTATAAAATAATCTGTAAAAACATATAGTTAACCACTAAAGCACTCCAGAAAGCTGAAGTGCTTTAGGGGACTGAAGACTCCCTTTAAAGGGAAACTATGAGCACCATAATCACTGCAGCCCTGCCGTTGAGGGTCATCACATTAGCTAAGAGTGTCAAATGAGCACTCTCAGTCAATGAGTGCCTACCTGCACCTCTGGGGACTTAGCTTCTGGGACAGAGGAAGAGGAGACCAAACCCCGGCCAGTCCCCACGTAAGCTGTCACACAGTTCTCAAATAGTTTGACTTCTTACCCTGGCACCATAACAACTAGAGAGTGGTGTAATAGATATGGTGCTTGCACTGTTTCTTTAAGGAGTGATTGATGTGGTCTTTAAAGGGTTATTCAAATTTAATTTATAAGAAAAAAAAGCCTTGTATTTTCAGTCATGGAGGTTTTAGAAAATACTCCCATATGCCATGTACTCATAGAGGAAAGTGTTAAATATCTGTTGGGCAATTAAACCCGCTTGCTATAAGCCATGTTATATATTTAGAGTTTTGTGGATTTTTCTGCAGAAGCCCTTGTTCTCTGCAAGCTGCAAATCCAGAATGACAAAGCCTTTATTCTGGAAATGCAGTGATCTAAATTACTGAGTTTCTGTTTTCTCCCTATCATTAAACCATCATTAAACACATAGTAACAGCGAGAATGAAAGGTGGTTACAAGCAGATCTGAGAGGCTCTTGATCAGCGGCCTATTTTCTCGTCTGTATGAAGATCATATATATTATTATACGGTTTAACGGAAACGTAATCACCAGAACCACTACAGCTTAATGTAGTTGTTCTGGTGTCCATAGCATGTCCCTGCAGTGTTAGTAGTTTAAGGTAGTGCTTACATTGCTGGTTAGTAACACCTCTAGAGGCAATCACTCAGATGGCCACACAAGTTTTTCATATCTCAGTGCTTGTAGGAAATCAAATATTCTTCTATAACTGATACAGCATTCATTTCTGCAGTAATTGAGCATATGATACATACCATTGGTGTAGGCCAGGGATAGGCAACCTTTGGCACTCCAGATGTTGTGGACTACATCCCCCATTATGCTCTTATACTCATAATGTTGGCAAAGCATCATGGGAGGTGTAGTACAAAACATCTGGAGTGACGAAGGTTGCCTATGCCTGGTGTAGGCTCTTGATTACAGTATAGCACTTCCTGTTTAGAATTGTTATTGCTTGCAAAACCAGGAGGACCCTAAGGATGTTTTTTTTACGAACTAAACGTTTTACTACCTGGGACCAATATTGTTTTATTATATTTTGTTTTCTATTCTTTATTTCTTACAATAAATGGTTTTATACTTACCTGAATTGCTCAGCTTGAAGCAATATTCATGTTGGCTTTTAATAATAATTTCATCTGCCCACTGATTATAGGCAATTTAAAAAAAAAAAAATGTTTTGTCAAATAAACGTGCACAATTTAGTACACTAAGTACCCCTATAGGCAAGGCACCTCTGACAGTGTGCGTTCACCAGACCTGAGAACTATGCTACTCTTTCTTAATGTAAGAAACCCTTTTAACTTTTAAACCAGAAATGTGTGAGAAATGTGCTTTGCCATCATTTTAACCATTCAGATACTGACATTTGATCATCTGTAGCTCAATTAATCAGTGTCAGCCAGTGGATGAAGACATGAGAAAAAGATTTTACCAATCAAAACTTTTCTTTCTGTGGTAATTCATAAAAGTAAACAGACTTAAAACCGTGTAAAATTTCTGCATCATATTTTTTTTTGTCTATAAATGTACTGGGTATACAAAGCAAAAACAAAAAGTGCCCTGTTTTCTTTCGCCATTTTTTTTTGCTTCCAGTGATCAGTACCTGTGATTTTGATGGACAGTGCCCCTTTATTGAGATATTATAACGTTAAATGAAGTAGAACGAAAAACAAGGATATATCTGTGTACAGTTGAATTCCCTGCACAGCTGTGTATGTGACGCCTAACAGATGTTCTATCATAAAGATTTGCACAACTCTTTAAACAGATGCCCTTCTGCTACATATTATCTAACAACTGTTCAGAACTCCCCAGGCCCCGTCAAATAGATATGCTTTTTATCGTATCATTATTTATAAATATACATTTACAAGAAAGCAGATTTTCTTCATAGTTGCTTTCCTTAACTCAGTACCTCTCCCTTTAGTGATATGTAGGGAGAGGAGCTAGGGAGATCTCTGTCTATAGTGGAATATCTTTACTGGGAGAAGGACTACATTTTATTTAAGACACAGAAGTTTATATTGTGCTGCCCTTTTTCTTCTTATTTTTTACTTTTCTTATTACCGGTACTTTTCTTAAATTTTTTACTTGTTTTTTACCTTTCTTATTAATTTTCTAATTTACTTTTCTTAATATTTTTAATGTAAAAAAAAATAATAAGACATAGTGATGCAAGTAACATTATATACATAGCAACACATCAGCCAATCGGACCGAATCCTAAAACAGTCAAGAACCAGATATCACGTTAATTGCCGCATCATTAGCTAAGTACTAGGATCTTTTGTCTCACTGGGTTTCACTCTTTGGGTTCTTTGGTCTTTTGTTTATTATTGGTGCTGTGTGGTCTATTCAGGGTCTCCTTTCGTTGGGACTCAATAGTCATAGACAGGGCATCACTGTAATGTGCTATATTATATTTACTGTTATTCCAGTATTGCTCTGCTTACCTGTGGTGTGCTAGTGTGGCTTATCTTTCCTGTCTCTCTTATATATCTGTTTGCTGGTGGGTCTTGTCCACCTCTGCCAGTGATTTTCTGTTTCCCCTAGGCCCCTTTCCCCCTATTCGTCTCTTTTCAGTGTTCGGATGGGTTTCGACCTACCAAACATTGCGCAAGCATATGCGATCCCGTGTTTCAGAAGTTGGGACAACCAATGGTGCTTACCATTGCTTGCGGTGGCCATTTTTTCAGTGGATATGCTCTCATTTTCCTTGGTCTGCTCCCTCTGACTCCACCTGCATTCTTGGACCTCTTGCCAATTCCCCCTGGATTGCTGTTGTTCAGAGGTCTCCTTGCTTGGCTTTTTCCTGTTCTATACCAGTTCAGTAAGTTATTGTCTCCCTCCCATCCCTATCTGTTATTTTTTCCTTAACTAGGATATACTTTGGAGGCTTTTGGGTTACTCAACCCTTAGACTCATATTCCAATTGTTTCTTTGGTCTCTATTACTGTACTTTGAGTCTTCTGCTACCCTGTACTGACTTTGCAACTCCTGTTAGCCTGTATTGTCTGTGCCATGTGCTCTGGGCTAAACTTAGTTTGTTCCTTTGACTAGTCTTCTTAGTGCTGCAGTCTGCTGAGGAGATGGCTCTCTCTTTTCTGATGGTCAGATTACTTCAGGGATTCCATTGAGCCTCAACCTCTGAGGATGAAGCCGTTATCTTGGCCTCCACTGAGTTCCAAACCATTTTGGACTCCTTCATGTCCAGGTTAATGACTAAAGCCATAGGCTATTGGAGTGATGTCTATTCCCTTTCAACCACTATTATGCAGACTCAGCTGTCAGTTCCTATGGTCTCTAAAGGCAAGGTTGCAAAAAAAAGCCATAAGGCTCCAATGCTCTGACGAAGACCAAGAACTCCTCCAAAAAAAGAATTGATAAACAGTTTCACACCTGTCACTGATGGTGTGCAACACACACAACCACACAAAAGATCCACTAGCCATGCAAAATCCACTAGACTTTGGAGAAGGGCAAAAGCCCATACCCATGCGTCTGATGAGTCCTATTTGGGCCCTTTTGAGGAGCATAGTGTGAATGAATCTGATAACGCAGATGCTAACCCACCCACTTCCTCATACAACCATACTGGTGAGAGATCATCGGATACTGAAGTAGCATGGCCTCTTTCAGAGAGGATGGTAGGGTCCAGGATCTGCAGGGCAAAACCCTTGTTTTACACAGATGACCTGTTCCATCCTCGATCAGCGGAATGTTCACCTTCGGAACATGTCGCCTGTTATCTGGCTGTGCGAGTTCACAAGCCATTGGAGAAAGTGAGTCCAATTCCTGGTAAAGACAGGATGGAAATTCAAACAAGGGTTACAGTATTCATTGAGATATTGTCAAGATAAGATCCTTGACATCTAAGGTCCAGAGTTTTTATGTTCAGACATTTACGGACTTGGATAATGCGCAATTAGACATGAGGAGGGTGTCATGTTTTGTTTTGTTTTTTGCCAGGGCCGGAAGAGCCCAGAGCCATCTGTCTGGCCTTACCCCAAGAAGTTCTTATGACACAAACCAAGGCTCCTATACTGGTAAACCCTCTGTTCCGGACTCAAGGCCAACATGAGTCACAATCCAGTTGATGCACCCCTTTTTTCCTTACAATTGGTGGGAGACGGCTGATCCTTTTTCCCCATGTATGGCCTCTTATTACTTCAGATGTTTGGATTCTCCAGGCAGTGAAAGGGTATTGCATAGAATTTGTTGCTCTGTCTGTTCACCATTTTCACCTACATTGCTTTTTCCCACAGGACGCTGACATGATTTCCAGAGAGATGTTAGAATTGACAGACAAGGATACTATTCAGAAAATCCCGCTGCATACCCTGGGATTCGTGAGCAACCTGTTTTTGGCTCCCAAAAAAGGTGGAGGCACTTTCCCTGTGATTAATTTGAAGCTGCTCATTGCACATGTGTCACACCATCACTTCAAACTGGAATGGATCCATTGCCTGCGAGATCTACTCCTACCTTTGGGTTTGGATGCCCAAACTGGATCTTAAAGACATGTACCTCGTGGCACCTATCATGGAGGACCACCTCAATTACCTTTAGTTCATGTGGCAAGGAAAAAAGTGGCGGTTCACATGCCTTCCTTTCAGACTGTCCTCGGCCCCTTGGTGTCTTAAAAAGCTGATGATGCCTGTAGTTGCCTTCCTGAGAAGTCGAGGTGTTTGTCTCATTATCTACCTCAAAGACATTATGATCATGTCACTGTCTGCTCAGCTTCTTCATACTCATCTTTCCTGGACCATAAATCTACTACAGGATCTGATTTCTGATCTTCTACAGAATCAATTATCTGAGAAGTACACGATCCAAAGTTCTGGCGAACATAGGTCGAGATGTTCTCTTTTGGATGTCAAAACCATGGTTGTCCCCACTTCTGAAGATGGCCATCTTTGACTTCTAATGGCTGTCATCTCCCAGCTACTGGATGCGGAGGGGAACTCTGATGCATTGATTCGTTAGGATCAGCTTTCACTTCTAGTTTGGTTGATTTCCAGGGACCCTGGATTATCGATGGAGTTCTGCAATCGACTCTCCAACTTCCACAACCACATGGGGAACTGGAACAAGACATTCTTACAGATCTGCTTGGAATGCATGGACTGGTTGGTGTCTGGACCAACATCTGGATTCCTAATCGGCTACTCTAACTTCAGTTCTTCACTTCTTAACTGCCGTTTTTGATAATTGTAGGGCTTATCACAAAGTTAATCTATATCGTTCAACTATCTCGGCAGGTCACCAAGGTATAGATGGTACTCCAGTAGAGTGACATTATTTTGTCTGTTGACTTCTAACAGGTATCTTTTTTGCGAGACCTACCAAGTCTCAATACTCGTGCTTATGAGATGTTAATCTTGTGTTGTCTTTAAAGGAATCTTTGCCTGGCAACAGTTGTCACTGAAGCAGATTTCTGTATTCTGTATTATGCTTTATGGCTGATCTCTTGTAAAAGGGTTTCTGATGTCCAGGCTCTGGATGCAGATGCTCTTTACTTTACACCGGAAGGCATCTCCTTTGATTTTTCTCATAGGACTAAGACTTCTTCCTGATCTTTTTTTTTTACCCTTCATTTCCTTCAAGACCTAAACTTTTCCCGTTATGTTATGTCTTCAGAATCTACCTTCCAAGAATTTTACCTCAAACCTTTTAATCATTTTTCAGAGCAAATTACCGTATATACTCGAGTATAAGCCGACCCGAATATAAGCCGAGGCCCCTAATTTTACCCCCAAAAAATGGGAAAACGTATTGACTCGAGTATAAGACTAGGGTGAGAAATGCAGCAGCTACTGGTAAATTTCTAAATAAAATTAGATCCTAAAAAAAATATATTAATTGAATATTTATTTACAGTGTGTGTATAATGAATGCAGTGTGTGTGTGTATGAGTGCAGTGTGTGTGTATGAATGCAGTGTGAGTGTATGAATGCAGTGTGAGTGTATGAATGCAGTGTGTGTATGAATGCAGTGTGTGTATGAGTGCAGTGTGTGTATGAGTGCAGTGTGTGTATGAGTGCAGTGTGTGTATGAGTGCAGTGTGTGTGTATGAATGCAGTGTGTGTGTATGAATGCAGTGTGTGTGTATGAATGCAGTGTGTGTGTGTATGAATGCAGTGTGTGTGTATGAATGCAGTGTGTGTATGAATGCAGTGTGTGTATGAATGCAGTGTGTGTGTATGAGTGGTGTATGAGTGGTGTGTGTGTGTGTGTGTGTTGCAGAGGTGGGGGGTGGGCAATTTTTTTTTTTTTTTTTATTATTATTTATTATTATTTATTTATTTTTTATTTAATTATTATTATTTTTGTATTATTATTAAAACAAAATTTATTATTATTACTATTTGTTTTTTTCATCCCCCCTCCCTGCTTGATACATGGCAGGGAGGGGGGCTCTCCTTCCCTGGTGGTCCAGCATTGGCAGTTCAGTGGGGGGGAGAGGGAGCTGGCAGAGCTGTAACTTACCTGTCCTGCAGCTCCTGTCAGCTCTCTCCTCCTCCGCGCCGTCCGTTCAGCTCCCTCTGTCAGCTCCCAGTGTAAGTCTCGCGAGAGCCGCGGCTCTCGCGAGACTTACACTGGGAGCTGACCGAGGTACTGAACGGACGGCGCGAAGGAGGAGGGAGCTGACAGGAGCTGCAGGACAGGTAAGTAACGCTCTCTGCAGCCCCCACAGCCCCAGTCTGTATTATGGCAATGCAAATTGCCATAATAGAGACTATTGACTCGAGTATAAGCCGAGTTGGGGTTTTTTAGCACAAAAAATGTGCTGAAAAACTCGGCTTATACTCGAGTATATACGGTAACTCTCAGATTTAAACGAGCATAGTATGACCCTCCGAGTCTTTAACAGTTTCATGATGTAAAGTCATGATTTTAGTAATGACACCGAGGTGAGTATTTTACCCTCTCTACCATCTGGATTTATGTTTCTCTGTTTTCATTTGTTACATTTACATTTGCCATTTTAACTGTGGTGCTTGTATTTGTTTTATACCATCTAATAGTTGGTCATGATATTTTATTCTATATTTACTATGTGATATTACCATAGTGTTTCTTTTCTTCTAGCTTAAATCAGTTCTTGGACATATACTCCATCCGGATGAATCCTGTTGTTTGACATGGTTCCCTGTTTTTTTTTTTTTTGTTTTTTTTTAAAGTTCGTTATACATTTCCGTCAGGTTTTTTATCTCAAGAAAAAGGGAGTTGATGTGTGGTTTGATTGGCTGATATGTTGCTATGTTTATAATGTTACTTGCATATTATGTGCATATGCAAATATTACAAGTTTTTAGAATGAAAAGTTCTATTTCTTAAATTTTGTTCTTTGTCTTTAAGAGATTTTGCAAACTGACAAGTTGTCGGAAATAAAACATGTTGATTCTAATATGTTGTTTTTTTTTTTAATAAATGACCTCGGACCCAAGGTCAGTGAATATGATGTTTAGAGTAGACTTTAAGACGCCATCTTGTCCTAGGTTACTGTGACACCAAGTCAGGGAATTTCCCATGTCATGTCCAACCTAAGTTTTAGACTAAACATAGATAAGATGTCTACGTCATGACAATAGACTGCTTAAGATGTTCCCATGTGAAACAACCAAGTCAAGGCTGTGTCATTTAATGTTCATGGCCTTGAATCTTTTCTAGTTAAGGTAGGTAGTAACATTTCCTAATTGTAAAATCTCAGGTATAAATATGTGTACTTATTAATATTAGATGGACAGAGGAAAGAATTTTGGATGCAGAGATGCTGCTCCATTTTAACATGACTGAGAGGTTGACTTAACCCCTTAAGGACCAAACTTCTGGAATAAAAGGGGATCATGACGTGTCACACATGTCATGTGTCCTTAAGGGGTTAAAGGGACACTATAGTCACCAGAACAACTACAGCTTATTGAATTTGTTCTGGTGAGTAGAATCATTACTTTCAGGCTTTTTGCTGTAAACACTGTCTTTTCAGAGAAAATGCAGTGTTTACGTTACAGCCTAGTGATAACTTCACTGGCCACTCCTCAGATAGCTGTTAGAGATCTTTTCTGGGTCATGGCTGCCTAAAATGCATCCAAACATTCAGTATCTCCTCCCTCTGCATGCAGACACTGAACTTTCCTCATAGAGATTCATTGATTCAATTCATCTCTAAGAGGAGATGCTCATTGGCCAGGGCTGTGTTTGAATTGTGCTGGCTCTGCCCCTGATCTGCCTCCTTGTCAGTCTCAGCCAATCCTATGGGAAAGCACTGTGATTGGATCAGGCTACCACTTCTGATGATGTCAGCAGACTGCTTGTTTTTTAAGGCAAACAGCATGCAGATCTACAGCTTCTGGCTTGAATACAGTAAGATTTTACTATATTTAGGGAGGCATGAGGGGCCCAGGGTGGCTAGATGGTGGTTTTAACACTATAGGGT
The DNA here is from genome assembly GCF_036172605.1 of Pelobates fuscus. NCBI lineage: Eukaryota > Metazoa > Chordata > Amphibia > Anura > Pelobatidae > Pelobates > Pelobates fuscus. Next base: position 73,534,000 of record NC_086325.1, on the reverse strand, counting down.
CAGGAATACATGATTGTGTTCCTGACCCTATAGTGATCCTTTAAGAGGGTATGTTATTCTATTTTACTGATATTGCAAGAATATACTTTAATCTTATAAACTCTGTTATAAATTATTGTAATGGATTATTATGTTTTTATATGTCTATATTTATCTTTTTGTTTAATAAAATATTTAAAAGACAAATCTTTATTGCTTCCAAGACAATCCCTATTTTATTATATTCTGAGTTATTTATATATATTAAATAGAGGATCTCTTAATGACTATATACTATTATATCTAAGATATCTGTATGGTTAGCCCTGCTAAATGCTATGCTTAAATACTTTATTTTGGTAAATAGCTGTGGTTACAATGTCTCATTATTTTTTCCATTATTTCAATTGTTCTTTCTTTGCTGATGTGGAAAAGAATGAAAGAGTGCAGTATAATACTCGCCTCCATGCCATTAATAAAATCATGACTTTATATCATGATCCTAGTAAAATCTGGAAATGAAAGACACTACGGTCACCATAACAACTTCATCTAAAATAAGTTGCTACAGTGCCAGGAGACCTCCGGGCGCTCTGTTACCTTAAGGGTTAAAAAGTTCTCAAGCAGTTTAACCCCGTTGTTAAAAACAAAAAATCATACTTTTTTTTTTATCAAACGGGAGCTATTGATTGATCAGCTGGCCACTCTAAGCCAATCAGCAGCATCTCTGCACTCTGTGTATCCTGTAACTGAGATCCAGAAGCCGGATGTCACCTGGGTGGCTTGCAGATAGGCGCTGGAAGCAACTTTTGGATTAAACTGTTCAAGAAGGTAAGAGTCCCAAACCAATAGACACTCTACCCAACAAAGAACAGAAGCTCCTAAACATAATACACCTTGCAGCCAGGAGGGCCTTGGCACTGGTGTGGCTCCAAGCAGATACCCCACACATGGACAAGGTAATACAAAACATCAAAGAAGCCTGTCTCATGGACAAGCTGACAGCTTCCTCAAAGTGTGGGAACCCTGGGTGGAATACACAGACTTACAAAGAACAACATAATCCCCTCTTCCTTCTCTCCCCCCCCCCCGGCAGCAGAGTCCACTCCTTCCCTAGAAGGGCGCATCTCCCGCCGCCCATACTCAGGCCTTCCTCACCACCACCTGCTCGAGAACACGCCCATATCTCTAGCTGTGGGCCCCCTACAGCAAGAACCCAGCCCGCAAACCCACTTAACCAACAACGTGTGGAGTATGGGTGCTTAACATCTCAGCAAACTGAACAGCCCAAGAGGGTCTCTCCCCCCCCTCCTCCCCCCCTTCTTCTCATTTCCTGCTATTCCTTCAAACCTACTTTCTCTACTAAACAATGACCAACAGATGTGTAATGAGCACATGTATAACATTATTTGAATTTCTAACTGTTAAAAATGTCAGATGATGAGAGCACTGGTCGGCATCCATACAAACCGACCGAGAAGTCACCCACACTAAAGTCTGCATTGGCTTCTGCGTAAGCCCTGAAACTATGACTTGTAACAGCAAAAATGTATACGCAAAGGACGGTTTCTGCGCAAACCGGTCAAAATGTACAAGACGTGTTTTCTCATTTTCTGACAAACCTTAAATAAAGAATAAAAAAAAAAAAAAAAGAAGGTAAGAGTCTGCTTGGGGGCCTCCTAATTTAGATGAAGTTGTTATGGAGACTGGAGTGTTCCTTAAAAGGCAACAATTCCAAAAAGGCGCTGCTACCCACACTTTTAACACCCATTAAAGGAACACTATAGTTACCGGAACCACTACAGCTTAATGTAGTGCTTCTGGTGTCTATAGCATGTCCCTTCAGGCACAGCAATGTAAACGCTGTCTTTTCAGAGAAAAGACAGCGTTTACATTGATGACTAGTAACACCTCTAGTGGTAGTCACTCAGATGGCCACTAGAGGTGCTTCCTAGTCCAGTGCTGCACAGTGTACTGTACCTATATTCAGCGCCCCCAAGCTCTACATGGAGACTCTGAACGCTCCCCATAGAGGTGCACTAATAAACTACATCTCTATGAGGAAATGCTGGTTGGCACAGCAAGGAGTTTGACCACACATGAACAATGGCCTCCCAATGCTTCAATGAAGTCGGGGCCAGCTGCGAGACCGGCGCGGCAGTGGAAAAAAGGTAAAATGACATTGTTTTGGTTCAAGGAAGTCCCTGGGTTCTGGCTTACAAAAAGATAAACAAGTTAACCCCAAAGTGTCCATGAACATGCGCTGCAGTCCAAAGTTTGAATCAGGAAGCCCTGGAGAGGGTGCCACTAATGGGTTGACTTTCAGCTGATGTTCTCAGCTTATCAGTAGCTCTCAATTTCCAAAATGAGGTGAGAAACCTTTTGTATTTTTCTCACTTTATTTTGTGATTGTGTTGCTACTGATGGGCTGAGAGTGCCAGTTGGGAGGCAGTCTTTCAAAAGCTCCCAGTCCAAGGCTTCTTGATTTAAACCTTGGACTGTGGCGGATGCTTGTGGGGAATTAAAAAGGCCGCAGGATTCAACCCTTCAAGATTTGTAAAAACGAAGTCCCTAAAAGCTAGTCCTTGTTCGAACTATGCATTGTGTAGCAGTTCCATTGGGAACTGTGTGCTTTTTTCAGGTTTGATCAGGGAATCCAGTAACAGAGTTTTTGGACCTGCTTGCTGTCTGCACTATTCTCTACTCCCAGAGATACATCGAGCTAGGCCTAAGTGCTGCAAGTTCATTAGTGAAGGCAGTAGTTGGAAGCAGGACAGGCAGAAGGGTTAACACCTGCCTAGGAGAAAAAGGGCAGGCAGAGGGGTCGATACCTGCCGGAGAGACGAGGAACGGGCAGAGGGTTCAATACCTCAATACTGCCTGGAAGAATATTCAGAGGGGTCGATACCTGACTGGGAGGACAATCCATTCTGGAGGCCTGCCCAGGTGGGTTAGCAATAGCAGTTGACTTCACCCCTGGTCTCGGAAGATGTCTCCGTTGGCAGACCCACATTCCCAGTGGCGTACCATAGGGTTTAATAACTTTTTTTTTTTTATTAATGATCCAGTTTAAAAAAATATCAGATACAATCAATGTTAATGTATGGAGATTTGTTTAACTAGATACGTAAGGTGACATCTCTTAATAGAGTTCTATTTGTTGCCTTGTAAATCTTTAGATTGCATTGTTCATAACATTATGTAATGAGGCTCTAGCGCTCGAATTTATGCTAAAATGTTTTCCTTTACGTCAACGTTTCACCCTGTAAGACTTTCATCAGAATGAAAGTCTTAACAGACCGAAACGTTGATGTAACTTGACTGTACTCACAATAAATGCTGTAATTTGGTTGAAAAGTCCAGTGAATGCTCTGCTTCGTGTTCAGTTATCTACATAAGGCTGGAGATTGCACCTTGGTAAGTACACCTGACAGGCGTGAGCAGGACCATGAACCATATATATATTCCATAGCACTACTTGCTTAATTACCAAATGGAGCCAGTATGTAATCAACAAAACCTGAACATAATAACTCCATAGAAATGTGGAATATTTAATTTTCTTACTTATTTTTTCTTTCTTTGTATATATGCTTCCTCTTGAACAGAAAAAAGCTTTTTGAATCAACTGAATTATACAGGAAATAATACAAGCAAAATACATGATATAGGATGACTAATTACAAACATGCATAGCCACACATTAAATTTACTAAGTATGCCAAGTTAAAAGATATAATGCATTAATGAGGTTCTGTCAGCTAGCTTTTAAAAACTAAAAGGCATGGCCAGCATATTGCACTCTCGTTAAATATCACAAGAGTAAAACAAACAGCAATAATACATTTAAACCGGATGGCTTGGGATTCTGGGAAAGTTATAAATAATACTTCAGAAAAAGGAATTCCTCATAACCTTTTGCAGCAGTTCAGTAACAATAACAGTTTAAGTTTAACAGTTCTGAATAAGTATAGCCTCTATAGAGTGATCCATAAATTACCTCTGTGGGGCAAAGTTCTAAATGTAGAGTAATCACCATGGTAACTAATGGAATGTTCCTGCTGATTGCTCTTTTTGTAGAAATTTGCACAATAACTGCTCCTTATAAACCATCCCTGTGTGTGAAGTGTTCGTAGGATTTAATATTGAAGGTGATAAATAACATCTACAGAACAAAAACATTATAATGTTCTACTAAGGAGCAATACATCACTAGTCTACCAGTAAGCCAGATATAAGAATCTTTTAGGGCTTTTTTGGAATTTAAGTGGTTTATAGTATGTAGAAGCCAGGGAATTAAGATATATTTATTCTGCTGATGATTGGGATTATAACAGCAGATAATTGCTATACGCTCTAACATGAATAATGAAAAGAATTGATATATTTGAGTGAGTGGGGCATTTAACAAACCAAGCAGGTGTATTCATAATAACAGCATTTAATGCACACTTTGGATGTTTTTAAAAGAAGGAAATGGTTTGATTTGGGAGATATATTTGACTTTCGGTTTATTTTTTATTTTTATTTTTTTAATCTAGCAAAGACACACATTGAGGTATACTAGAAAGAGTAATAGGTTTACAATCACATGGGTGGATATCCAGAATGAGGACAGCAATGTAAGGGCAGCAATCACGCTGTTTACTGGTTCGATACCTGTTATACATCTTTACATCATGCAACTGTAACATGCATAAATACTATTTGGCACTGGATGGGTTAAGCTAGAAGGACACTAGACACACAGAACGCATTGGGGGTGTAAACAAGATCTGGCAGTAGGGTAAAGGGCATTCCATCTATCCAACCTCAGCAGCCCCTGTGTGCATATATTTCTCCATCCTCAGCACCATCCTCATCCCACTCTGGAGCACAGCATCTCCCCATCTACATGCTCCCTGGAAGCCGCTAGGGGGGCCGTCACCATTAACCCCTTGGTTTCCAGAGGATGCTGCAAGCAGTACATTGCTATGGGATCGACTTGTTCACCTACAGACATGCTGTCTCTGCACAAGCATATCAACACCTCCATGATAGCCCATAACCTGCCCATCCCTACTCCAAGACCTCTCCCTACCATCAATTTACACCATACACACCCTGCTGCGTGGGGGAATCTTTTTTTAAGGTGGGGGGTCTTACCTTTGGGGTTCATGGATGTGCGTGTGGTCTGCAAAGCGCTCTGCCCCCAGGCTGTTAATGC